>NW_025366723.1:0-1289 GCF_016433145.1 Gracilinanus agilis | reverse complement strand
TATATATATATATATATGTATAACTATACTAACTCTCTCAGTATATACAGTAGAACCATCTGTGGAAGCAAGTAAATGCTGATGCTGGAGATTTACTCATTTCCCCTTAAGAAAATGTTTTTTCTAGTGTGAATTAAACCCACTTGTCCTTTCTTTTTATTTTTTTAACCCTTACCTTCTGTCTTAGAATCAATCAGTATTAAGTATCCAAGACAGAAAGACTGGTAAGAGCTAGGCAATTGAGGTGACTTACCCAGGGTCACACAGTTAGGAAGGTCAGATTTGAACCCAGGACTTTTTAATCTCTAAGCCTGGTGCTCTATCCACTTAGCTACCTAGCTTCCCCTTTTTAACTCTTCTTCTCCTATTAGACTATATCTATCCCCAGGACTCTTTCATCTAAATATATTCCCACCTATCAGGACTGATGAACAGACCACACTACCTTCACTCTAGTCAACAAGAATTTAAGTGTTTGCTATGTGCCAGGCACTTTTAATGTCTTTGAGGATGCAAAGAAAGGCAAAAATAGGATCCTGCTATCAAGGAGCTTGTATTCTAATGGGAGAGACAATATGCCAAATAATTATGGAAGATTATCTTAGAGGCAGCTAGATGGCTCAGTGCATAGAGCTCTGGGCCTAGAGTCAGGAAGATCTGAGTTTAAATCTGACCTCAGATACATTTAGCCTGGGCAAGTCACTCCAGTGACTACTCTACTTCAGTATCTTTGCCAAGAAAACCCCACAGGCAGAATTGGCATGTTGGCCATAGCCCACAAAGTCACAAAGAATCAGACATGACTGGACAACAATCTTGGAGGGAAGGGACAGGGCAAAGGGGGAGCAAAAAAAGCCTTCTGTAGAAGATGTGGTTGAAGCTAAATCTTGAAGGAAGCCAAGGGAGTTAGGAATAAGATGTGAGCAAGGAAAACATTCCAGGCCTTGGGGACAGCCAATGCAAATGTCCTGAGTGCCATGTGTAAGGAAGTAAAGGCCAGTGTAGTTGGATCAAACCATCCCGAGGGTTTAGAATGAAAAAATAGAAAGACCAGGTTATGGTCTCCCAGAGAGAGGAGATCTTGGGTTCAAATTTTACTTCAGATACGTCTTGGCTGTGTAACCTTGGGTAAGTACCTTAATCCCCATCACCCAGCCCTTACTTCTCTTCTGCCTAGGAACCAATACACTGTCTCTAAGAGAAAAGGTAAGGAAAAGAAAGGAAGGAAGGAAGGAAGGAAGGAAGAAAGAAAGAAAGAAAGAAAGAAAGAAAGAAAGAAAGAAAGAAAG
>NW_025366722.1:0-4157 GCF_016433145.1 Gracilinanus agilis | reverse complement strand
AAAGAAAGAAAGAAAGAAAGAAAGAAAGAAAGAAAGAAAGAAAGAAAGAAAGAAAGAAAGAAAGAAAGGAAGGAAGAAAGAAAGGAAGGAAGAAAGAAAGGAAGGAAGAAAGAAAGAAAGAAAGAAAAGCTTACAATGTCAATGGCACCCCATGCTTGTGACTATGGAATTCTACTGACAAGTAGTTTTTCTATCACCCTACTAGAAACAAACTATTAGCATAGTTAATGCCAATATTCCAATAAGCTGCCATACTATTACATCCCACTACATTTATTATGCAGTTTCTAATTTTTACTGATACTGCTCACAGAACCAACAAGATGGAGGATTAGACACTTTTTTCTCCATCCTTATAATATCACAAACAACTCCAAACAAAATAGGAATCAAACAGGAGATAATGCAATTTCAGTTAGTTCTATGGTCTAAGACAGAAATGTCAAACATGCTGCCTACAAAATTCCCAAGTGGAAACAAACCAGATTAAAATATAATTGGGAAATATCTAATAAAAATATAACAGAATATAAATGTTGTTTTCTAAGTAGGTATGCAACCTGCAAGGATCCTTATGTTTGGTTTAGTAGTTCCCATTTCTATTTGAGTTTGACACCAGGGATCTAAGATATCAAGAAGTCTGATAAGGTAACAAGTGATGAACTAACATAAGAGAATACTAATCCCTACTTCCTAACACATTCACGCAGCACCTTCTTCCATATCGGGTACTCCCCTATGGCAGGGCTGCACAAACTGACCTAGGCAGAGCTTTTGATAATTCAGCTCAGTCCTCACCTTCCTATGTGGAAAAACCAAAAACCAGAAGCTTGCTATAACTAGAACAATGGTATGACAGCATTGCTGCAGCAGCAATTAGCCAGAGAATTTAAGAACAGAGAGAAATGGTATAGGAATCATTTTGTTCGAAGTTTCACTAGGTCTGAGGCAAAGGTGACTGGCATCCAGCTGACTCTAGTTTTTTGTTTTTTTTAAACCTTCCAGCTTTGAATCAATACTGGGTACTGGTTCAAAGGCAGAAGAGTGGTAAAAGCTAGGCAAAGGAGGTTAAGTGACTTGCCCAAGGTCACACAGCTAGGAAGTGTCTGAGGTCAGATTTTAACCCAGGACCTCCTCTCATCTCTGGGCCTGACTCTCAATCCACTGAGCCACTCAGCTGCCCCTCAGCTGACTCTAGTTTTGTACCCACCCAGAAATCATTTAGGACAGGGTCTAGACTCAATGAGACAGGAAATGCCTAGAGTGGAAAAGGGCTGAAATGCTCTAATGTATAGCAAACAAAGGGGAAGAAGTCAGAAAGTGAGTAATAGTGGGAATATATGGAGGGGGGGGGGGGGGGACTAAAATTACCAAAGATCTCATGAGGAAGAAAATTCAGTTAAAGACCTTGAGCACAAGAAGATAAAACAGAAAATGCAATGAATGTACTTTGTTGGTTTTAAAGTGTAAAGTTAGTATTAGCAGATTAGGATCTTGTCATGGGAAAATGATTTGCTGATATTTTATATAAAGAGATCTAAAGTCAAAACACAGTTTCAAAAATACTGCACTTATGACCAAAAAAATGTATTGGCTTCCCAGAACATATCAAGTAAAAAAGTTGATCATAATGCAAAAAAGAAAAAGAGAAAAACTGCCCAGAACTTCTAAATACTAAAAACAAAACCTCAATCAAAAGAATCCATAGATCACCTCCAGAAATTACCAAAAAACACAAAAACCTTATATTGTAAACTCCAAGAAATATAGTAGTCAAGGAGCAGCTGTGTAGCATATTGAATAGAGAGTCAGGCCTGGAGGTGGAAAATATTTAGGATCAAATCTGGCTTGAGACAACTTCCTAGCTATGTGGCCCTGGACAAGTCATTTAATCTTGATTGCCTAACAATTGTCACTCTTTTGTCTTAGAACTGATACTAAGACAGAAGATAGGGGTTGGGTTTTTTGCTTTTTTTTTTTTTTAAGGGAAGAATCAAGATGGTGGTATAGCAGAAAGAAATGCAGCTTAATTCCCCAGCCACACCTTCTCCACATTTATCTAGAAAATGAGAGAGAATTTTGATTAGGAAAGTCAAATGAAAAAAATCACTAGTCATTTTTTCTGCCCAGGTCAGTTTAGGGAGAAAAGTAACAAAAAAGACTCAAAAGACAAAGGCTCTGCCCAGACATTACAAAAAGTACAGAGAATCCAGCCTTAATACAGAGTCCAAAGTCAAGAATTAGGCTGGAAGAATGAGCAAACAAAAAAATTAACCCACCATAAAGAGCTACTATAGCAACAGGAAAACTCAAGACAACTCACAAGAAAAGAATGACTTGAAAGTAGGTACAAGCAAAAGCCACAAAGAAAAATGGGCTTGGGCATAAATCCAACCAGAATTCCTAAAGAGATAAAGCAGAGTTTTTTTTGTTTTTTTTTAAAACCTTTACCTTTCATCTTGGAGTCAATACTGTGTATTGGCTCCAAGGCAGAAGAGTGGTAAGGGTAGGCAATGGGGGTCAAGTGACTTGCCCAGGGTCACACAGCTAGAAAGTGTCTGAGGCCAGATTTGAACCTAGGACCTCCTGTCTCTAGGCCTGGCTCTCAATCCACTGAGCTACCCCCAGCTGCCCCCAAGCAGAGTTTTTAAAAAGAGCTTTAAAAATGATTTTAAAAACCAAATGAGAACAAAAGAAAAAAATGGGAAAAGAAATGAAAGCTATTTAAGAAAGATATAGCAAGAGGATTAACACTTAGAATAAAAAGTACTCCCTGCAAATCTACCTCATTCAAGTAAATAACTACTTGGGAATCAGAATGGATCAAATAGAAATTAATGACTCCCATGAGAAATCAAGAAATATTAAGACAAAGTCAAAAATTGGGAGTGAAGGGAAAGAAAACTCTCACAGCAAATACAATTGACCTGGAAAACAGATCAAAGATAGACAACTTAATACCTCAAAGTCACGAAACTGCCCAGATCTCTTAAAACCTTAAGGTAAAGTAGAAATTGAAAGAATACACCAAGAATCTCCTAAAAGAAAACTTCAAAATGAAAAGTCTAAAAAAATATTACAGCCAAAATCCAGGTTAAAGAAAAAAGCAATGCACGTAGCCAGAAAGAAAGAATTCAGATACTGAGGAGCCACAGTAAGGATCACACAAGATTTTGCAGTCACTACTATAAAGGAGCAGGAAATGTGGTATTCCTTGGAATGTAACATTCTAGAAGGCAAAAAAATCTAGGTTTATATCTAAGAACAATTTACCCAAGAAAACAGTATAATCCTATAGGAAGAAAACAAATTTTTAATGAAATAAATGATTTCTAAATATTCCTGATGAAAAGAGCAGAGTTGATAAGAAAATTTGATATATAAACACAGGCATAAGGTAAACATGAGCAAGCAATCATAAGGGACTAAACAAATACAGGAGATGATACATAGATGTTATCATCTTTAGGGGTCATATGGGGATAATAGGGCCCAAGAGTGAATCTTTTATATTTTGATAATCTATAAAGAAGACTAGAAAAGGAGGGAAACAGGAATGGTGGGGGAGTAGCACAGAGAAAATTATCTCACAAAAATGGAGTATGCAAGTAGAAATCTATACAACAAGGAAGAAGTAGTGGGGGGAGAAAGAAGGGAGAAATATCTGAACTTGACTCTCATCTGAAAACTGCTCAAATAATTTCTGGGTCAAGGAAGCAGCAAGATGGAGGACTAGACATTTTTTATGATCCATGACTTCTCAGATCTCTCAAAAACAGAAATCTTGTTCCAAAGATAAAGCAACTTTAGCTATCACCATTATCTACAACATCCAAAATCCAACAGAAATATGGTGGAAAGGGGACAGCTGGGTAGCTCAGTGGAATGAGGGTCAGGCCTAGAAATGGGAGGTCCTAGGTTCAAATCTGGCCTCAGCCACTTCTCAGCTGTGTGACCCTGGGCAAGTCACTTGACCCCCATTGCCTACCCTTACCACTCTTCTGCCTTAGACCCAATACACAGTATTGACTCCAAGGCGGAAGGTAAGGGTAAGGAAGGAAGAGAGAGAAAGAGAAAGAGAAAGAGAAAGAGAAAGAGAAAGAGAGACAGAGACAGAGACAGAGAGAGAGAGAGAGAGAGAGAGAGAGAGAGAGAGA
>NW_025366721.1:0-6550 GCF_016433145.1 Gracilinanus agilis | reverse complement strand
CATATACATATATTAACATATAATATTAATATATTAAGGCTTTATAAACCCTTCCCATTCTCCTATGAACTTTTCCCACACTCTTATTAACTTTTCCACACTCTTATAAATTAGTGCCCAGAAAACAGAACACAGTGATGTGGTTGGTCCCATGATATAGCGAAAACTCTGTGACACACAATTACATATTTTTTTAAAAACCTGCTCTACAGTGAATTCACCAAGGGATGACTGTGTTTCTCTCTGGACTTCACTTCTTTTAAGTGAAAAGTGAAGTGAAAGATATATCTTAATGGTTATTTCTGGCCCTGGTATTAAAGAGAGGGATGAAACATCTACTTTCATTGGAATAGGCAGTTCCTCCATAAAGAAATTGTATTTTCTCCTCTATTACAAGTCAGCACCTTCTTGGTGAATTTCCTTGAAATAAAAAGATTTATCTGTTTTCACATAGTGAGAATCATCCGAGGTCTTTCTGTGTTTGAGGCGATCTCTCTATCTGTCTCTCACCACACCATCTCTCACTTGCTTCCTCTTATCTCCTTGGACTTATCTACAGTGAGCTGAAAATGGAATGCTTTCAATATGTGTGATGAAAATAAAACCTCTGTTTTAATTCATTTCCACATACAGAAGTAGCATTTCCATCAAGATATTACTTTTACCTATGATGGTTGTGAGTCCTGGACCTTGGGTTTGAGAGCACCCGGAAGAGCCCGCAGCTATAGAATTCAGTCTAATTTGGACACAAGCTAGTCCTCATGAGTAGGCCCTCAATACTCCAGGTGAATTTTAATCATAATGAAATGAATTGCACACCAAGTGTGGGGATGGCAAGCTATCGGCACCTTTTCCTCTCAACGTGGCCCTTTTTGAATATCTTCTCATAAATCTTTTCTAAAAGAGCCACACGGCACTGCCATGCTTCTTGTTCTTGCCACATGGTATGGATTCCAGCACACATCCATTGACATTTCTTCATGCTGTTTAGCCTGCCCACTTCCCTGTGTAATCCTGTATCTCCTAGAGGTAGGGGGTATCTTTGTGTCTCACTTCTTGTTCACAAGTCCATCATGAGTGAGTTCAACCATTTCATTGAGTGCTAGATCTATCTTCAGATGAGGCTGAAGGAACACTAGTCTAGTCCTCTTGTTTTGGAGAGGAGTCCTCAAAGACTAATGGCTTTAAGTAGAAAGCCTGGGATTTAGCTCTTGCTTCTCTAGAATCCAAATGATGGGAGATGCAGTTTTGTGTATGAGGAAAAGCAATAACTTATGTTTGAGGATGAGCAGTATTATTGGATCTTCAAATATATGATGGGATGGTAGAAAGATGGATAGGCAGTTAGATAGATAAATTGACCATGAAGGTAGGAAATGGCCAGTTTATGGAAGACATTCATATATGTTGACCTTAAGATGTCAGTTTGACTATCTAAATCAGGGATTCCCAAAGTGGGTGCCACCACCCCCTGGTGGGTGCTGCAGTGATCTGGGGGGGGTGGTGGTGATGGCCACAGGTGCATTTATCTTTTCTA
The DNA here is from genome assembly GCF_016433145.1 of Gracilinanus agilis. Taxonomy (NCBI): domain Eukaryota; kingdom Metazoa; phylum Chordata; class Mammalia; order Didelphimorphia; family Didelphidae; genus Gracilinanus; species Gracilinanus agilis. The sequence goes on along the minus strand of NW_025366721.1, from coordinate 5,013 downwards.
TTAATTGCTATTAAAATTTAAAAAAAATAATTTCCAGGGAGCTAAGTAATATTATTTCTGGAAAGGGAGCAGGAGGCCAAAAAAGTTTGGGAACCATTGGTCTAGATCATGCCATCCAATAGACAATAAGAGATTCAAGAGTGAAAGGAAGAGAGTGGCAGACCTGAACAAATAAATCTGGGCATCATCTGTGTCAAGATGATATTTAAATACATGTGAGATGATCACCAAATGAAATAGTATAGCAGGAGGAGAAAAGAGGACAAAGAGCTGAAGGACATGCATGATCGGTGGGAATGATCCAGGGAAGAAGGCTAAAGAGAGATGAGATAGGAGAGGGCAGTGTCATGAAAACAGAGAGAAGAGAGTATGAAAGAGAAAATGGTGGTTGGCAATGTCAAATGCTGCACTCCTGTCCAAAAGGAATTGGATTTGGTGATACTTGGCATATATGGTGACTTTTTTTTTCTTTATAAAAGCTTGGAAAGCATGGCCTACATGAACATTCAGGCCATATTTTGTATCAAAATAAGAACAAACATATTTCCTGTACCATATTCTCCAAGGGATTACCCTTCCAGGGTCATGTCCCTGTCAAAAAGTGAATAACAATAAATGTATCACCGTTGATTTTTTTTTAAACCTTTGTACTTCGGTGTATTGTCTCATAGGTGGAAGAGTGGTAAGGGTGGGCAATGGGGGTCAAGGGACTTGCCCAGGGTCACACAGCTGGGAAGTAGCTGAGGCTGGCTTTGAACCCAGGACCTCCTGTCTCTAGGCCTGACTCTCACTCCACTGAGCTACCCAGCTGCCCCCTATCACTTTTGATTTTTGAGGAAACTTACTCAGAAAGAATAACATTTGAATAAAAATTCAATTGAATTTCAAATTGAAGTGAAATTCAGCCTTGAAAATTCCCTTTTAAGGGACAGGTGAGAATCATCAGTTTCTTTTCCAACAATTAACCCTTAGGTCCAAGTATATTACTTCGGGGGGAAAAAAGGGAAAATTCCATGAGGATTCTGCACCTGAGCATAGGAGAAAGGGGCCTCACACAACTGGAAATGAAGAAATTGGTTGAGTAGGATTTTTGAAAAAGACTTTTAATTTGAGAAGTGTGTTTCACTTGAATCCTGGCTAGCACTAAGAAATGTCAAAAACCTCATGAGAATCTCACCAAATTTTGGCTCTCATCATTATCAAGAGAATAATTTCTTGATGAGCTTTCCAGCTCATCTCCCCAGGTGCAGAACATCCCAAAGGTTGGGCTGAGAGTTCAGAGGAACATTCCACAATGTTGGTGTTTGCCTGGACAAGCAGCTTTGAGGCCCCAGGTCACTGATGGTTTTCTTGTTCCCTTTGCTTCGCCCTGCTGTTGCTTAGAACTTTTCTTCATTTTCAATTTCCCTGCACATTTTCTCCAGTGAATATTCCTGAGATTCAACAGCTCAGAATGATGTTGAAATGTGTTCTCTGAGCATGGTTCCTAAGGAGAAATGCATGACTCACCTGGATGGGTCATGGCATGTAGAGAGAGTTTCTGGATGATTCTGTAGGGAACATCAAAGCCTGGGAAAGAAACTTATTTCTATTGAGGCAACAATACCATGATAGGCACTGGGGAGCAAGTCCAGTCATTTTGCAAGAAAAAAAGAAGGGATTCATAAGGTTCAGAGTAGAAAAGAAAATGGTAAAAAAGATATAAAAGATATATATTACAAGATTTAAAGTATAAACATTTATGAATGACATACCATATGCCACGCGTTGACCTCATCTCCTGCCCTGAAGCTTATAGTATATTGAGTGCTTGGATGACATAATATAACATGTAAGCTGGGGAAGTATAAGCATGGCACTTTGAGGAAGGAAAGGGTTTTATGGAAGGAGGTAAGGAAATATTTCCAGTAGGAGATGGCACATGAGCTTGGTCTTGAATGAAGAGCTCAGAGCCCATGGGGGAATATTTAAGCAAAGATGTGGAGATGGGAATTGAATGACGAGTTTATGGAACAGCAAGTAGATATGTTTGGATTAAATGTAAAGCATATGAGGGTAGTAATGTCCAATAAACCTCAAAAATCTTCAGGCTGGGGTCAGATTGTAAAAAAAATTCTAATGCCAGACTATGTAGGCTGTGTTTTGTCTGAAAGGAAATAGAAAACCACTGAGGTTCTTCAGGAAAGGCAGGATGTTGATAGCCTGCAAACATTTATTGAGCACCTACTATGTGCCAGGTACTAAGAAAATAATAAAAAGAGAGTCCCTATTGTCAAAAAGTTTACAATATAATGGAGAAAGACAAAATTTAAAAGGGAGCTGAAATTTTGGCATAGGGGTAGGTAGCTAACATGGAGCCATTGTGGAAAAGGCATTAAATAGGTTCCATAGTAGTACAGCCAGGTGAAAGAGGAGTTGTTTGAAATGAGCTCTCTTTAAATGGAAGCTTGGCATTCATTGTTCCACCCTGCAATCAGAGAGACAGAGAGAGGGTAGTGATGAGGTAAAGAACCAAGGCTAAATGAGGGGATGCCCTTTGATTAGGGAATGGCTGAACAAATTGTGGTATCTGCTGGTGATGGAATACTATTGTGTTGAAAGGAATAATGAACTGGAGGAATTCCATGTGAACTGGAAAGACCTCCAGGAACTGATGCAGAACGAAAGGAGCAGAACCAGGAGAACATTGTATACAGAGACTGATACATTGTAGCACAATAGAATGTAACTGGCTTCTCTACTACCAGCAATGGAATGACCCAGGAAAATCCTGAGGAACTTATAAAAAAGAAGCTATCCACATCCAGAGAAAGAACTGTGGGAGCAGAAAAGCAGAAGAAAATCATATGATTGATCATGTGGTTCAATGGGGATATGATTGGAGATGTAGACTCTAAGCAATCACCCTAATGCAAATATTAATAATATGAAAATAGATCTTGATCAATGACACATGTAAAACCCAGTGGAATTGCTCTTTGGCTATAGGAGGGGTGTCGGAAAAGGAGAGGGAAAGAACATGAATCATATAACCATGGAAAAATATTCTTAATTAATTAATTAAAGTTTTCAAATAAAAATAAAAAGAACCAATGTTGATGGACAGGATCTACAGGTTAGTGAGCTTCCAGGGGTATGGTGGAAAAGTGAGTCAAAGATCAAGTGATAACTAACCTCAGATTTCTCCTTCATGAAGATGATTTGGCAGCTGGGTGAGGAATAGGGTGGAAGAGATAGATCAGGATCCCTTCTAGGAGGACAAAGGTGGTGAAGATTTGAGCCAGAAAGGCAAATAAAAATGGTGCATGCTGATAATTATTTTTTCATTAAATGCTATGAATTTTCCATATGCATCAACTAAAACCTTTAAAATCCAGTGGAAATGTGTGATCCCACAGCTGTGGCTACTCCTGATAGTATAGATCTTAAACCATCCATGGCTATCCATGTTCTCCTAGAGCTCCACCAAGAGTCAGGGAGATAGAGGTAGGCAGTCACCAAAGTGACTTCTTCTTTATCTCTTGGGTTTACTTGGGTACCAAAATTGGATGCTAGCTGTTCTCTAACTCTTTCAATTCATTAAAAATAGGAAAAAATGTAAAATATAAAATAAACCTAAATCTTCCATTGTTTTCACACATACCTGTGGCAAAAAATAATATATTTTTTGAAGGAAGATTAGGCTAGCAAATATGCATGTTCTTGGTTTGGAACAGAAAAGAGTAATTTCTTCAACTGTTTTGAGGGATTCGAGAACATAACTCTTAGCTCTAAAGTAGAGAAGAGAAAGTACAACTTCCTTCCTACATTAGAGAAGAGGGGAATTATGGGTATAGAATGCAAGGTTTGCTGACAAATGTGGTTAATTATATTGGTTAGTTATGCTGAGATGCTTTTTATCATTTAATTTTGGTCTCAAACAAAATGTTCTAGGAATATGAAGAAAAAGGAACATATTTGGAAAGAAAATGTGACATTAAACTACATCAGTTAAAAATGAGGGGGCAGTTAGATGGCTCAGTGGATTGAGAACCAGGCTTAGAGATGAGTGGTCCTGGATTCAAATATGGCCTCAGATACATCCTAGCATATGATATTGAGCAAGTCATTTGGTTACCATTGCCTAGCCATTACTAATCTTCTGCCCTGGAATCAATACATCATATTGATTCTAAGATGGAAGGAATTTTTTTTGAATGAACAAAAACCTTTATGTTAGGACTCTCTACAAAGTAAACACTTTATTTTTTAAATTCTATTTATTTATTTGTTATGTTAAAATTCCTATCTGACTCCCTCTCTCCCCTCCTCCCATTAGAGAAGGCTTTTGACAAAAAAAAAGATATATGTATATATGAAAGTATGTCTTGCTTATTTCTATTTCTTAGTTCTTCCTCTCAAGGTGGATATACACAAATCCTTCAAACAATATTATTGTTGCTGTACATCCTGTTCTCTTGGTTCTACTCATTTCACTCTTTATAATTTTATGTAGGACTTTCTATTTTATTTTTTTAAGGGAAGTCTTGACCTTGTCTTGGAGGGGCTGGGATTTCTAGATTATGGAAGAATCCATCAGAGATGGTGTGCCTGCCACTCCTTGGGAAATGGGCTCTGGTGTCAGGCTAAGACTGACCTGAATCTGTCATTGTCTCAGTATTGAGGTCAGAAACAAGGCCTTTGGAGCTGCCAACTGGGAGATCTTGGGATTTAGTGCCAAGCTGAGAAGGGGGTAAAATGAAATGAATGCAGAGTCAAGCTGTCATGAAGTCATGGGAAAAAACACTGGCCTTCAATATGGAACCACTGTCAAAATTCAAATAGAAAAGTCATTGGCAACAAAATGACCATCAATCCATCAAATATTTCATAATCACCTAGCATGTGCTAGAAGCTCAGACTACAAAGACAAAAGTGAAATAATCTCTGATCCCCAGAAACTTACATTCAAATGAAGGCAGTAATGAATAAACACATAAAATGCAGAATCCTATAGATAGGTATATATATATA
>NW_025366720.1:0-3945 GCF_016433145.1 Gracilinanus agilis | reverse complement strand
AAGAAGAAGAAGAAGAAGAAGAAGAAGAAGAAGAAGAAGAAGAAGAAGAAAGAAGAAGCAGCAGCAGCCTATTGACTGTTTGATTTTGGGCTAGGGATCTTCAGCTGAGGTAAACAGGCTTCCAGGGATTTCTTTTCCACCTCTATGCTGACAGTTCTCAAGTCTACCTTTCTTGTTCCAATCTCTCATCTCCAACTGCCCTTCGGACATCTTGAACTGGATGTCCAGTGGACATGGAAAGATTTCAGGAGGTTCATGAGCTTGGAGAGGAACACAATTCAATCTTTTTTTTCTTCATTTAAAAAATAAGTTTTTATTGATCTTTGGTTTCTTGCATCATCACAGTTTCCCCCAGTCTGTCCTCTTCTCCATCTCAGATAACCATCCCATCTGACAAATTGTATTCTTAAAGCTCCCCCCAAAGAAAGAATGAGAGGAAAAGAGGGGGGGAAACATCACAACCAATCAATTCATTGGAAAAGTCTGAAAACATGTGCCATGTGCAACCCCTGTGGACCTACTACCTCCACAAAGGAGTAGGCTAGGGCTCTCTCTTATATCTCTTTCTTTGGGCCACTACATCTTTATTTTCATTGATCTTGAACTGAAATTTAGCATTTCTTCCTCTTATGAACACAGACAACCAGCAAGAACCTGAGAAGGGGTCCTTAGATGTCAACAGATGAGGCCAAAAAGATTCATGAAAAGTAAGATGGAAAAGGTGGGGGAAAAGCTGAGATGCTGAGGGGCAGGTCCTCCAGGGTGCTAGTCTCCATTTTGCCACTAATGACCAATATCACCTTGTTCTGCTGTTATTGAGTCATTTCAGTTGTGTCCTACTCTTCATGACCCCATTTGGGGTTTTCTTGGCAGAGATAATAGAGTGGTTTGCCATTTCCTTCTCCAGCTCAGATGAGAAAACTGAGGCAAACAGGGTCAAGTAATTTGCCCAGGGTCACACAGCCAGTAAGTGTCTAACTCTTCATGACTCCATTTGGGATTTTCTTGGCAGAGATACTAGAGTGGTTTGTTATCCTTTCTCTAGATCATTTGACAGATGAGGAAACTAAGGCAGAGTTAAGTGACTTGCCCAAGGTCACATGGCCAATAAGTGTCTAACTTCATGACCCCATTTGGGATTTTCTTGACAGAGATACTAGAGTGGTTTGTCATCCTTTCTCTAGATCATTTGACAGATGAGGAAACTAAGACAAACAGAGTTAAGTGACTTGCCCAAGGTCACATGGCCAATAAGTGTCTAACTCTTCATGACCTCATTTAGGATTTTCTTGGCTGAGATAATGGAGTAGTGGTTTTCCATTTCTTCCTCTGGCTTATTTGACAGATGAGGAAACTGAGGCAAACAGGGTTAAGTGACTTGCCCAAGATCACACAGTTAGTGTCTGAGGCTGGATTTGAACTCAGGAAGATGAGTCTTCCCAGCTCCATGCCCAGTAACTTTATCTACTGGGACATCTAATTACTCCTCTCCAGGATTCAATTTGTCGTTGTTTGGTAAATTTTCAGTCATGTCCAACTCCTCATGATCCTTTCAGGGCTTTTCTTTGCAGAGATACTGGACTGGTTTGCCATGTCCTTCTCCAGCCCATATGACGGATGAGAAAACTGTGGCCAATCAGGTGAAGTGAGTTGTCCAGGATCACACAGTGAGTAAATACCCGAGACTGGATTTGAACACAGGTCTTCCTGATTTCAGGCCCAGTGCTCTACCTATTGCTAACCTAGCTGCTAGGTTCCTGCAAAGCCCAGCTGTGGTGCCACTTCCTCCAGGAAGGAGGTCTGCCTGCTCTTTAATCAGCGGCTCTTTGTCCTCTGCCTATTCACCTGTGAGTCCTTTTAGGACATCTGGAAGGCACGTTAGAAGCCATCGTGGCCGACCGTAATGCCTCACGATCCCATTCATGTGACATAGTGGCTTTTTAAACCCTTTTCGTCCTTTCTCAGCTCTCCCCCGGCTCTGCCTCCCTCCGCCCTCTCGGCTGAGAGCCTGGCCTCATGTTTCACTGAAAACCTTGAGGTCATTCACAGAGAGCTCCTCTGGTGCCCTCCTCCTCCTCAGCTCGCATCACCGGGACGGGACGGCTGGATGGATGCCTTCCATCCCTCCTCTGCCCGCTCCGGCTCCGTCCCCTTGGCGAGATCTTCACGTAGGTCATACCTGCGAGGCGCAGGCGTCCTGCCAAGGCTCTGGCCGGCCCCTCTTCTCTTTTCTCTCTGTCAGCCCCCCTGGATTCAGTCTTAGGTACCTCTAACGCCTTATACATAGTCGATGCTTAATCAATGCGGGTTGAATTGAATTTTGGGCAAATCCCTTCGTTTGTTCTCAGTTTCTGCCTCTTGAGAACAAGAGGGTTGATGAAGGGAGATTCTCCGAGGCCTCTTTGAGCTTTAAATTTCTATTAAAAAGCGAAATCGAAGACATTATTTGGACGTGGCCAATGTAGGAACGAATCTTGTTTGATGATGAATATTTATTCTTTTGTAATAACCCCTAGTAACAACTCTAAGACAGAAGGGCAAGGGCTAGGCAAATGGGGTTAAATGACTTGCCCAGGATCAACAAATCTAGGAAGTTTCTGAGGACAGATTTGAACCCAGGACCTCCTGAACTCATGCCTGGGGTTCTAATCATTGGGCAACCAGTGAATATTGGTTACAAAGGTTTTGTGTTTCTCTGCTCTCCACCCTATCAAGGGAGAGAAAATAGATTTTTCATTGAAAAGTCAAACTTAATTCTGATGTCTACGCCTGACACTGTTACTATTTGTGGACAGAAGTAAAAGAAGTGCTTTCGAGTTGGCGCTGGGTCAGTTGGTTACTTAGAGCTCAGCCCGGCTTCCCCTGGCCTCCTAGGCCCCAAGGCAGGCAGGCCATACTAAGCATTGATTAGCAGTGGGAGCAACCTGAGGCCTCCCAGACCTTGGTCTCAACAGGCCGGGGAATTGGCCCATCCCCTCTGCCAGCCCTGGCAGGAGTGCTCAGGCCTGCTCCTCTTATCTGCCCAGTAGTGAGACTGCTGGCAGTGCAGAGGAGGGGCTGGTTGGCTCAAACAGCAGAGCCCGCCAGCCTGGCAGCGCCTAAGCCCTCTGTGGATGCTGAGCTCCGCATCCCAGGGAGCAAGCCGAAGGCGCCACGTCTGCCTTCACAAGCAGAGAGCACCAGGAGAGCCGCTGCCCGAGCCTTCCCCACACCGGCATTGAGAAGATGGAGGGGCTCTTGCCAGCCAAGGGGCGACTGACTTCCTGATTTCCCAATGACTGATGCTCAGCCTCAAGTGACTCCTAACTCCGTCACTGGCCCACGAGTGTGACCTTGGACAAGTCTACTTTCCTGGGCTTCTTCCTCTATACTAGCCCATATAGAAGGGCAGCGTGCCAGAAGACAGAGAGGCCTAGTCTTGGAGTCAGAAAGACCTAGGGCTGGGGAGGAGGCAGAATGATTCTAGAGAACAGATAATGAAGCCTTCTGCCCACCTCTCGACAGAGGGGTAATGGACTCAAGATGCAGGACAAGACCAGCTTTTCAGATGACCAATGTGGAAATGTATTGTTTGACCAGGCATATTTTGTTACATGGGTTTGGTTTATCTTTCTTTTTTTTCCTAATGAAGGCATGCTGAGAATATGATGGACAGAGTCCAAGAAAAAAAGAAAGAAAGGGAGAAAGAAAGAAAGAAGGAAAGAAAGAAAGAGAGAGGGTGGGAGGGAGGGAGGAAGGAAGAGAAAGAAAAAGAAAGGAAGAAAGAAAGAGAAATGGAAAGAGAGAAAGAAAGAGAGATGGAAAGAGAGAGAAAGAAAGAAAGAAAGAAAGAAGGAAAGAAAGAAGGAAAGAAAGAAAGTGAATGAGAGAGACAAAGAGAAAGAAGGAAGGAAGAAAATAAGGAAAAAAAGAAAGAAAAAGAAAGGGAGAGAGGGAAAGAAAGAA
>NW_025366719.1:0-9254 GCF_016433145.1 Gracilinanus agilis | reverse complement strand
AATGCCGCAGGTGTTCTATGAATCCTTTCAATGTCTATATTGCCCTCTTGTTGTAGGACTTCAGGGCAATTTTGCTGAATTATTTCTGTTAGTATAGAGTCCAGGTTTTTATTAATTTCTGGTTTTTCTGGAAGACCAATTATTCTCAAATTGTCTCTTCTAGACCGGTTTTCTTGGTCTGTCACTCTCTCATTGAGATATTTCATGTTTCCTTCTATTTTTTCAGTCTTTTGGCTTTGTTTTATTTGTTCTTGTTGTCTTGAGAGATCATTAGTTTCTACTTGCTCAATTCTAGCCTTTAGGGATTGATTTTCGGCCATAATCTTCTGGTAATCGGCCATAATCTTTTGGTTTTCGGCCATAATCTTCTTGTTTTCGGCCATAATCTTCTGGTATTCCTTTTCAATCTGGTCATTTCTTGTGTTCAATTTGCTTATCAGTTCATTTGGTTTCTGAGCCTCGCTTTCCAGTTGCAAGATTCTACCTTTTAAGCTGTTATTTTCTTGCCAGATCTCTTCCATTTTCCTCAAAATCTCAGATTTGAACTCTTCCATAGGTTGTGAGGAGTTTTCCTTATTTGGGGAGGGTCTGGATGGTTGTTTGTTCTCCTCCTCTGTTTGCTCGGTTGTCTGGATTTTCTCTGTGTAGAAGCTGTCGAGTGTTAAAGACTTCTTTTTTTTGTTATTATTCTTTCTCTTCTGAATTTCCTGTAACTGGTTAGCCATCATTAGCCCAGCAGCTTCTCAGGTTTATCCTCGCGCTCAGTCCTGAGGTCTGAGTTCTAGTTTTTTCCAAGGTCAAGCCCCCTGGTGGATTCCCTTGCTTGAACCTCTGCAGGAGGTTTCTTTACAAGTCTCAGGGAGCTACTTCCACAGTCGTATACCTGTCTGCACTGGTTCCCCACTTAGGCTTTAGTTCCTGGTTGTGTTTGCCTCTGCTCAGCCGGCACCCAGGCCTCTGCTCAGCCAGCACTCTGCGCCCAGCGTACACTCTCTGCTCCCGCGCGCTCAGATTTCGCGTGCGTTCTTGACTTAATGGGGTCCTAAGTCTTGCTGCTCTCAGGAACAGGTCCCGGAGCTGCCGATGACTCGATGGGTGCCCCAAACTTACTCTATTTCTTTTTAGCTGGGTTCGGAGCTATAGGTGAGTGTGGAGGGGATGGGGGTGGGGCGGTTGCTCAGCCTGCGATTGAGTGAGAGCCCTTTTTAGCTTGGAAATGTCTCGATTCCACGTACCTTCCACGCTGTGCCCTGTTGTGGGGTTCCTCCGTTCGTCTGGACTTGTTTTTATGTCCCCTTGAGGAGTTTTGTGTGTTTCGGTCAGGAGAGGTTTAGAGCTGCTTCTTACTCTGCTGCCATCTTAACCCGGAACCGCCAATCCTGTTTTTATAAGGAGTTTTGCATCCAGATAAAGATAAGCTAATATTTGTTCCATCTTAAGTGAAAGCTTGCTGTAAATACACAATGGAGTGAGGGTCAAAATAGAACTTGAGACAATCGTCTTGGACTTAAACATCAGCTTGTATTAAAGCTCCTTCTTTGCATAAAATGGACTTTAATTGTTTTTCCCCTAAGAAGGATTTCTTCAGCCAGGGACTTAAATTAACACAGTGCCCCAAACAAATTATCTCCTTTTTTCAAAACACATTGATTCCTTATGAGAAAAACGATTACGAATAAGTATAAAATTGATTCACAATACACCAGGTTTTAAGTCACCCATTAATGCAATTTTTTTCAATATTCACTGAAATTGAGACTACAGTGACTGTGCAAATAGTAATCGCCCCTCTCCTCTCCCTCTGTCCTGGGGAATGAATGAAATGTGCAATCAAAGCAGGGATGTTCTGAAGCTCATATGAAATAATGGATAGAATATAGATTTCAATCCTTAAAGCATAATTTAAATGCGAGGTATTACTATTATTTTCAGGCCTCAGTCACCAGGCTTCCAGTTTGATGATTTCATTTTTTCTGCCTTCTATTGCCCTCCTACCTGGCTCAAACAATGTTTGTAGAGCAATTATACTGTTTTGCTACAAAATGTATAGCAAGGGAGGGGAGTAATGTGTGCACATATACTTTTGAGTTTAATCTTGTTTGTCAAAATTTTAAGTCTAGACAACTGACAAAACAATAAATCAAGCCCTCATTTTGACTGCTGATTAGGAGCACAAATTCTCAGACTGAAAATATAATATATAGTCACAGATCAGAGCAAGCTAGCTCCAGCACACCTCTCATTCAAAGTAAAGGCATTTCAATATCTGTTTTGGTATTATGTTTAGCAAAAGTCTGGTTAATTTTTTCCCTATGTAATCTGGAAGCTCCTTAAAATCAATTTCAAATAATCAAAAATTGTCAAGTAACTATATTTTGGAGAAGGTACTCTGCTATGTTCTGGGGAGACTCATATATTTAAACACATTATTAAGTCTTTGATTTGAGTATTTCCTCCAATAATGCTCCTCTCTAGCTGCCCATTTTGTACAATTCTGACCAATATTCTCTCACTAGTTTGTCATAAGAGTCCACTCAAAGTGTTTTTCTTTCTCTTCCTCTCTTTCTTTTGAGATTGTGAAGATATCAGTAGGGTACATGGAATATCTCCAGCCATCTAACAAACTAAACTTTTTTGCTCATTTATATTCCCTAATGACCCACTTGTTTATAAAATATTGAGCCTACTCACACCCACTATTTTCCACTCCATTCCTTTTTGGGTGATCACTATTTTTCATTCATTAGATTCTAGTTTCCCATGACCTGCATCCATATAGCAATATTGGAATTAAAAAATATTAAAAGTTTAGGTCTTTATTTCAAGTAGAATTGTGGGGTCATAGAAGGCTAAACATATTCCAGTTTGCTCTTTTTTTTTCTTATTCATTATTGGGACATTATATCCATTTACTGAATTTGCAATAAATATAAATGAAAACTAAGAACTCACATATTGCAGATATCTATCATAATTCAGTATTTCATATAAGCACTATGTTTCTGAAGTTCATCAGTTCATAATTGAGATTTGGGTCCAATTCTGGTTATGTAGCCTTTCTCTATGGCCTTGAGCCTGAGGTCTCAGTGGTTGTGTCCAACTCTAAGACTTTATGAAGTTACTTAACTTTTGTGAGTAAATTTATCTGTAAATTTAAGCTATTGGACTAAATTATTTGTATGGTTCCTTCTAGCTCTGGAAGACTGTAAAGCTATAATTTCCTTCGAGACATATGAGCAAAACAATTTCATGTAAAATGGATTGAAACATGGAAGTCAGAAAGACCAGAATACAAACCCTGCCTCAGATACTTACTAGCTCTGTAACTTGGGTAAGTTACTTAACTTCATTCCGTCTTCATTTCTTCAATAAAATTGGGGATAATATGGCACCAATTTATATGTGTATTTTCAAGATCAAATAAGATCACATAAAAGTACATTTGTAGCACTTCAGACTAGTCATTATTGTTCGATTCCATTCATTCTTTTCAGATTTTTTGCAGGTTCTATGTAATGTGTTTGAATGAATAGCTATCATAGAAAGAGTTTGTATATTTTGGCATCAATGGATGAAGTATTCTCATCTTCAGATGTACATTTAAGAGACTGACACCCCTCTCCCCTGCTCCTTCTACTCTTTATCCCTCAAAACTTATTTTATTCTCAAGATGCTTCTCTAAGAGGGGAAAGAGAAATGGATACATGAGAAAGTTTAGGGGATGCAAAGAGAAAATATGTTAAAAACTATTTTTTAAAAAAAGATTTTTCTGTGAAAATTATTCTGATTGCACATTATTACCTAATCACTTGTTCGGCTTAGTGTTCTCTGTGGACATTGCATCTCCTATTCCTCTGTTAGTACATGAGCTGTCCCCATCCTGGCATTGCATGTTTTTTTTTTAATTGTGCCTCCATGAATCTTCAACTTCTTTTGATGCTCAGCCTGAGCATTACCTCCCAAAGGAAACTTTCCCATACTCTTCTCAGTTTTTAATATCCCTTCCTTCTCTGGAAATCACTTTCTGTTTTTCATTTTCAATGAATCTGTTGTTTCCATCCAATGTAAAATAAGCTATTTGAGGGCAAGGTCCATTTTCTTTTTGTCCTAGTATCAGGAGGACCTAGTACAGTGCTTGGAATATAGAAAATGCTTAAAAAATGTTTGATGAGTCAAATTCAATTGAATTTGCAATAGTTAAACTTTATTACTTTTCAGAGTATCCAGATGTTTACAAAGATTCTAGCAGTGCCATGTCTCCTTTCACCAATACATAAAAAACTACAGGGATATAAACAATAAACTGGACAAAACCTCCTTTGGAGGCACGGGAGCTGGAAGATGATTGCCAATATGTGGATTCCAATGGGTGGAAATGATAGAGACAGATTTCAGCTTGATAAAAGAAACAAACATATAAGAAGTTTAAAAACTGATAGGCATCATTGGACTCACCCCATAAAGACTGTTAGCATCGCGAGAAGTCTTTGAGCAGAGGTTGGCTGATCCATTGCTACTTCTTGTATGGTACAGACCAGGTTAATATCTGTTGCAGCCTGTTCTCACCCACCATGGCTTCTACTTCATTGATGATAGTGTGATATTCATTAGTAATTCTTCTGTATGGTAATCATTTCCAATTCCTCAAAGGTCCTAGTCTTCCAGTAAGATAGATTTTTTGTTTCTGAGAGAAGTTGGGGAGTCACTTAGAAAAGAATAATCAGAACTTCGAAGCTAGAAACATGATGAAAGTAGATCAGCCTTAACCAATTAAGATTTAATGCCATCATTAGAAAGATAAGCACCAGCCTGCAACTCAGAGGCAAGCCAGCAGGCAGACATTTGAACCAGAGCAGAACTACAAAATTTGATGCTTTTTCAAAGGTGACTATTAATTTGAGCTGATGAAGCCAATATTTAATTAAAGAATAATAAATATGGAAAGTAGAAAATGTCTGCGTTTGTACATCAATAGTCACATACATTTTGTTACTTTTTATACCCTTACTATGAAAGGACCTTCATTAAAGTTATACCTCAATGCCTCATCACAGTTTGGACTTGGCCCTGTGGTATTAAATGCTATCCCAGGAGAGGATAAACTCTTGAAATTATTACCCAGTTGAAGGTTTTGAGCATGGGATAAAAATGGACTGTGTGTCATGCAAAAATCAGTCCACTTAAGTGTGCAGAAGTTTTTTACCAGAAAGTTGGTCACAATGTGATTGAGTTTTCAGCCTTTGCAAACATACTCCCCCAGAGATTACAAGACAAATAAGACAACATTCACCAACATCTCTGCCTTAAGCCTTCTCTCCCTTCTACAATTAAATTTTATTTTTTTTCAAATGTCTTCTCTCTCACCTTCAAGAAGAACAAAACTCTTTCAAAAATATAAATAGATAAGAACTAAATTCCCATGTTGGTCATATCCAAAAATATGCATCTCATTCTGTACAAATACATAACCATACTAACAAGAGGTGAGTAGCATTCTTTATAATTAGTTCTATGAAATTATGGCTGGTTATTGTACCAATCAGAAGTCATATGTGTTTCAAAGTTGTTTATCTTTTCAGTGTTGTTATTGTTGTATAAATCATCCTTTGGGCCTATTTACATCACAAAGCACAAGCCATACCGACATTTCTAGGTTTCACTAAATTGAACTTTTTGTTGTTTCTTATGCAAAGTCATCAACAAGCATTTTTTAACCTCCTATGACAAGCACTGCGATAAGTGCTGGAGATATAAAGAAAGTCAAAAGACAGTCACTTGGCACAATAAATAGTATTCCATTTATTCATATGCCATATGAACACTCTCTTAGCTTCCCAGTTTTTTGGTGTCAGAAAAAATAGATGCTATACATATTTACATATTTATGTACATATGGGATATTTATGTACATATGGGATAAAGACCAAGAAGTATACAGGTGATAATGAAAGTACAATGAATGTGTAGACTAGCACATTTGGTGTGTGAGGGTTAGCTGTGCCCTTTTTAGGTCTTCTCATCCATCTTTGATGTTCACCTAGCACTCAACTTTCATCTGTGGCTCCATGAAGCTGTAGCATGTACTTTTACCTTGCCCTGGTAAACCAACTTGGAAGAAGGGGTAAACCAGGTTAAGGATAACAGATGAACCACAAACCCATTGGTGAGTTAGGGGAGTGTCTATTCCAGGCATATGAAGACTCCTTTCACTGGAATAAATGAATGAAAATAACTTGTTCCAACAGCTATGAAGGCAGACAAAACATGCTGTGGAAGATTTGTATTTGGACAGTCGTCTAAAATGTCAAGGTCACCCACTGCATCACCAGAAAGCATGACTTGTTTTGCCACTGGACTTTGATGATTCTAGAAAGGAGAGTGAGGTCAACATTTTGTGCAACTTTATCTCATTTAAATCCAATTCATGCACAAATTAAGACATCAATAAGTGATGTCATTGGTCCTCTTAATAAAGGAAGGACTGGCTAAAGTGACAGCAGGGGAAAGTAATGAATGTTGGAGGGGATGTGGCAAAATTGGGACATTAATGCATTGCTGATGGAGTTGTGAAATGATCCAACCATTCTGTATGGCAATTTGGAACTATGCCCAAAGAGTGCTAAAAAAACTGCCTGCCCTTTGATCCAGCCATACCATTGTTGGGTTTGTACCCCAAAGAGATCATAGATAAAAAGATTTGTACAAAAATATTTATAGCTGTGCTCTTTGTGGTTGCAAAAAAACTAGAAAACAAGGGTACCCCCTTCAATTGGGGGATAGCTGAACAAATTGTAGTATCTGCTGGTGATGGAATACTATTGTGCTCAAAGGAATAATGAACTGGAGGAATTCCATGTGAACTGGAAAGACCTCCAGGAGTTGATGCAGAGTGAAAGGAGCAGAGCCAGAAGAACATTGTACACAGAGACTGATATACTGTGGTACAATAGAATGTAATGTACTTCTGTACAAGTAGCAATGCAATGATCCAGGCCAATTCTGAGGGATTTATGGTAAAGAATGCTACCCACATTCAGAGGAAGAACTACAGGAGTGGAAATACAGAAGACAAACAACTGCTTGAACACATGGGTTGATGAGGACACAATTTGGATGTAGACTCTAAATGACCACCCTAGAACAATTATCAATAATATGGAAATAGGTCTTGATCAATGACACATCAAGAAACCAGTGGAAATGTGTGTCAGCTTTGGGGGGCGATTTGGAGGGGAGAGAATAAGAACATGAATTATGTAACCATGGAAAACTTTGTTCTAAAACATAAAATTAATAAAATGTAAAAAAGTAAAAAAAATAAAAGGAAGGACAAAGAGTAACATCACCAAACCCCATGGGAAGCTAGTCAAAATCAACTGTTAAATTTTCAGTGTTAACATTTTGTACCTCAGAAAATGGCAAATACAAATCAGGACTTTTTTGTCAATTATCTAAACTTAAGCAGATTACATTTCTGTGCATGAATTCCTTCTCTTATCCTCAAGTGTTAAAATTTACCTGCACATCTTAGTATTGTTTTATAATCATTGCTTGTGTTCAGAAAGAGTGCAGAAGGCTCAAGGAATTAAATCATCATCAGATTATAAGTCTGGAGACTACAGACTACTACTTCTGATAATTAATAATAGCTTGCATTGATATAGGACTTTAAGGTTTGTGAAGTATTTTACCTCTATTATCTCATTTAAACTTCACAGCACCCTTATAATACAGGCCATAAGCATGGAACAAGTGCAGCTATGTGGCATAGTTGATAAAATGCTGAGACTGAAGCCAGGAAGATTCATCATCCATAGTTCAAATGTGGTCTCAGATACTTACTAGCTATGTGACACTGGGAAAGTCACTTAACCCTGTTTGCCTTAGTTTCCTTATCAATAAAATGATTTTGAGAAGGAAATGGCAAACCACTCCAGTATCTTTGCCAAGAAAACCCTAAATGGACTCAAGAAGAGTTGGACATACCAGAAAAATGACTGAATAACAAACAACAAATATTTAACAAATAAATATATCTCCTGCCTCTCTGTTCATTCAGAAACATGTCAGTATTTGGCAATGACAAGCCTTGGCCTGTGAGAAGGTAGGAAGAAAGAATGCCCAGCCTAGGATAAAAGAACATTTAGCATTGGCAACTGGAAAGGAGTGAGAGAGCCCTGGAACATCTATTTTGAGATCTTGTTTAGGGGAGTTCTAAATTGTTTCCACTTAAATATCCCCAAAACTTTCCACCAAAAGAACAGAAATGTTAAAGTAGGAAGAAAATATATTTATGTCCAATAATAGCTAAAATCATAGACTATTAGAAATGGAAGGAACCTTAGAGCTCAACCAATTTGTTTTGGTACTTGGGCCTTAACATGTTGGAGGCAAAATCATTTTTCACCTTTACAGTAGGGAAAACTAAATAAAACACAATTTAAAAAGTTGGGCTATAGACCCCCCAGAAATGGTCCAGACCAAAATTAGAATCAATTGTTCATTTATTTAATAAGTTTAATTTGCCAGATACTACATTAAGTGCTTAGGGTGACACATGATGCTGATTCAACAAGGAAGAATACAATGTCAGGTATAAGGAGTATCAGGAGAGAATAGTATCATAAAAACTTAGAGAAGAAATAGTATGCAGGAGGAGGGGGTGACCAATAGTAGTAAATGCTAAAGAGAGGGCAAAAAGGATCAGTTGCAAGAAAGAGTCACCAAGGATTCAGTAGGAGCTTGTGATTATAGTTTTAGAACTGTGTCATTTGTGAGCACAAAACCCAGGATCTGAAATAGTTTTAGAAATAAATTTATTAGGTCATTTAGTAGAGGAGAGCCAGCTAGAGGGAAGTTGTCACCTCTTCTCATGTAGACTGGGGAAGATTTACATTATGCATATAGGATTTAGTTGAAAGTATCTACATGAGAACCACCAGAAATGGCAGTTTGAAGGCAAAGTAGATAGAGATGTATATCAATAAATAAAAATATTTAATATAATTGGGGAAAGCCAAAACATAAAGGACCCAAAATATAGCTAATGTCACAGTGACATCTTGGGCTCAGATAATCTCTACTCAAATAAAGATAGATTTAAACAGTGTAATAATAAGTTTTCTGATAAAAAGCATTTTTCCACCCTAGAAAGGACTTTTAGTGGATTTTGTTTTTAGTCCCCTCACCTTTATGGGTAAGTAAAGGATCACACAAATTGTGTGATCTTCCTTCCTTCTTTCCTTCCTTCCTTC
>NW_025366718.1:0-3196 GCF_016433145.1 Gracilinanus agilis | reverse complement strand
CCTTCCTTCCTTCCTTCCTTCCTTCCTTCCTTCCTTCCTTCTTCCCTCCCTCCCTCCCTTAACAGACCCAGGAGAAGTATGAGAAAGTATTGGATGAGATTGGCAAGTCAACGCCCCAGTACATGGAAGGCATGGAACAAGTATTTGAACAATGCCAGCAGTTTGAAGAGAAGAGGCTGGTTTTCCTGAAGGAGGTGCTCTTGGATATAAAACGCCATCTCAACTTGGCTGAAAATAGCAGGTACCTCGGTTGGGCATGGGGTCAGGGGTGGGGGCAGGATTAAGGTCCATTTATCAGGGAGTCCTAAGATAACAGGACTGGGAACAAGAAGAGATCATCTTCTGTCTGGTTTTACACTTGAATCAACCCTCAAGCACTAACTCAACACTTACCAGGGTCAGCTAGGTGGCACATTGGACAGAGTGCTGGGCTTGAAGTCAGGAGGACTCCTCTTCCTGACTTCAAATCTGGCCTCAGAAATTTACTAGCTAGGTGACGCTGGACAAGTCATTTAACCCTGTTTGCCTCAGTTTCCTCATCTGTCAAATAAGCTGGAGAAGGAAATGGCAAACCACTCCAAGTATCTCTGCCGAGAAAACCCCAAATGGGGTCACAGAGTCAGACATGACTGAAAAATGACTGAACAACAACAATGGGCTAGGTACTGTGCTGAAAATACAAAAGCAAAAAACGAAGAGTGCCTGCTTTCAAGGAGCGAGAATTTGACTTGATCAGGATGAATAAATAAACAAAATAACATATAAAAAATCAGGATAAATTCACAGATAAGTAAACACAGGTGTAAGCAAATTAAATACAGTGGGGTTTTAGGGGGGCACTAGCAACACTAGGGGACTTGGGAAGGTCCTCTTGAAGTGGCCCTTGAGCTGAGCCTTGAAGGGAGGTGACTTGGAAGAGCATGTCTCCCACCAGGGAATAGCCAGTGCAGGGAGATGGAAATGGAATTTCAGAGAAATGCATGAAGGCTGATTTGGCTTTAACCTAGACTGTGTGCCATCAACCTGGAAAGATGAGCTGGAGCCTTCAGACCATGAAGGAAAGCAATCTTTGTTTTCTCTCTTTCTCTCTCTGTCTCTGTGTCTGTCTCTCTCTCTCTCTCTTAAACCCTTACTTTCTGTCTTAGAATCAATACTGTATATTGCTTCCAAGACAGAAGATCAATAGAGATTAGGCAATGGGGGTTAAGTGACTTGTCCGGGGTCACACAGCTAGGAATTGTCCGAGATCAGATTAGAACCCAGGACCTCCTCTCTCTAATCCTGACTCTCAATGTTCTGAGCCACCCAGCTGTCCCCTCTATTTCCTTTTAAGAGGTACTGGGGAATCATTGAAGCTTTTCAAGCAGTGGAATGACTTGGCTGGCATCACAGACACATTTGAGATTGCTGCCCTGCTTGAGAAGCTTAGCCAGCTTTGCTGGAATGTGGGAAGAAGACAATACTGCTTTTGGGTGCCCCAAGCACTCTTTATATTATTTTATTATTATGTTATATTAATATATCACCATATGCATTAGCACAGTGCCCAGTACATTTTTTTATGGTTCATTCATTTCAGTCATGTCCAAATGCCAATTTATTTATTTGTCATTTTATTTATTTATTCATCCTGATGGTCAAATTCTCGCTCCTTGAGGGCAGGCACCCTTCATTTTTTGCTTTTGTATCTCCAGCACAGTGCCCAGCCCATTGTTGTTGTTCACTTGTTTTTTTCAGTCATGGCCGACTCTCTGTGACCCCATTTGGGGTTTTCTTGGCAGGGATACTGGAGTGGTTTGCCATTTCCTTCTCCAGTTCATATGACAGATGAGGAAACTGAGGCAAATAGAGTGAAGTGACTTGGCTAGGGACACACAACCGGTGGTCTTCCATTTCCTTCTCCAGCTCATTTGACAGATGATGAAACTGAGGCAAACAGGGTTAAAAGACTTGCCCAGGTTTGCAGAGCTAGTAAGTGTCTGAGGCCAGATTTGAACTCAGGAAGTCTTCCTGCCTCCACATCCAGTGCTCTATCTATTCTGCCACTTACTTCACTAGAGTAGATAATATTTATACATCAACTGACTGAAAGGCATTATCACATTTAATCTTCACAACAATATAGTGAGGTAGATGCTACAAGCATTATTGTCTCCATTTTATAGATGAAGAAACTGAGATTCAAAGAGTCATTTGAACTTGTCCTTGATCCTAGAGCTAGTGTTGGAGGTAGGATTTGAACCCAAGCCCTCCAAGCCTGTGTTTGGACATGTTGTCTCATTAAAAGCACAATTTGATGGAGAGGGAAGAGCAAGAAGGAAGAGGCTCTGGGCTCAATTTCCACCATTGTGTGGCCACAAAGTGTATCTTTGTGCCAGCTCTAGGTAGACACATCCTCTGTGCCCTTTCTTTGTGTCAGGTAGCTTTGGAGCCCCAACATCTTGATAACTCCCAGAGAGATGGTCTGATTTTCCACCCAAAATCTCGGGCAGAGGCACAAGTGACCTTCCCCAATTTCTCCCTTGCCCAGTTACATCACTGTGTACCGAGAGCTGGAGCAGACTATCCGGGGGGCCGATGCCCAGGAAGACCTCAAGTGGTTCCGCAGTACCAGTGGCCCTGGCATGCCCATGAATTGGCCCCAGTTTGAGGTCAGTGCTCTGCCTTCCTGGTGTGGGGGGGTGGACTTGGGGTTGGGGAGGAAGAGGCAGGGAGGGCCAGGAGGAGGGAGTCTTGGGGAGTGGGCACGGAGCAGCCACACAAATACCCGTACCCTATCCTGCCACCAGGAGTGGAACCCAGACCTCACCCATACCATCACCAGGAAGGAGAAGCTTCCCAAGAAGAGTGAAGGTGTGACTTTGACCAATGCCTCGGGGGTGGTAGAGTCTGTGGCCCAGGCTGGGGACCGTGGCAGGTGAGTACCAGGTGGGCATATCTTCTCTTCCCCACTCCCATGTTAGTCTACCACTGGAACTTCCTTGATGCCCATAGATGTGTCCAAGCACTAGGCATGTGGGTATGGGACCTAGTGAGATCCATTAGTAAATTATCATAACTATAGCAAGTAGAGGTTGGACTAGATCCATTGGAAGTCCCTTACAATTGAGATTCTAGGACCTTTGTAATAACAATACTTCTCTCATATCCCTAAAGCATTTTATTAACTAGTTATTTGTGGATTTCTCCCTTCCTT
>NW_025366717.1:0-4567 GCF_016433145.1 Gracilinanus agilis | reverse complement strand
ATCAAAACAATATGGTACTGGCTAAGAGACAGAGAGGAGGATCAATGGAATAGACTTGGGTTTAATGACATCAGCAAGACAGTGTATGATAAATCCAAAGAGCCCAACTTTTGGGACATGAATCCACTATTTGACAAAAACTGTTGGGAAATTTGGAAAACAATATGGGAGAGATTAGGTTTAGATCAACATCTCACACCCTACACCAAGATAAATTCAGAATGGGTGAATGACTTGAATATAAAGAGGGAAACTAAATAAGTTAAGTGAACACAGAATAGTATACCTGTCAGATCTCTGGGAAAGGAAAGACTTTAAAACCAAACAAGAGTTAGAGAAAACTACAAAATGTAAATTAAATGGTTTTGATTATATTAAGCTAAAAAACTTTTGTACAAACAAAAACAATGTATTCAAAATCAGAAGGGAAACAACAAATTGGGAAAAAGTCTTTATAAAAACTCTGACAGGGGTCTAATTACTCAAATGTACAAGGAGTTAAAGCAATTGTATAAAAAAATCAAGCCATTCCTCAATTGAAAAATGGGCAAGAGACATGAATAGGCAATTTTCAGGTAAAGAAATCAAAAGTATCAATAAGCACATGAGAAAGTGTTCCAAATCTCTAATAATTAGAGAAATGCAAATCAAAACAACTCTGAGGTATCACCTCACACCTAGCAGATTGGCTAAAATGAAAGAAGGGGAGAGTAATGAATGCTGGAAGGGAAGTGGCAAAATTGGGACATTGATGCATTTGCTGGTGGAGTTGTGAACTGATCCAACCATTCTGGCTGGCAATTTGGAGCTATGCTCAAAGGGCTATAAAAAAATGCCTGCCCTTTGATCCAGCCATACCATTGTTGGGTTTGTATCCGAAAGAGATCATAAATAAAGAGACTTGTACGAAAATATTTATAGCTGCGCTTTTTGTGGTGGCAAAGAACTGGAAAAGGAGGGTATGTCCTTCAATTGAGGAATGGCTGAACAAACTGTGGTATATGCTGGTGATGGAATACTATTATGCTCAAAGGAATAATAAACTGGAGGAATTCCATGTGAACTGGAAAGACCTCCAGGAAGTGATGCAGAGTGAAAGGAGCAGAGCCAGAAGAACACTGTACACAGAGACTGATATATTATGGTAAAATTGAATGTAATGGACTTCTGTACCAGCAGCAATGCAATGACATAGGACAGCTCTGAGGGATGTATGGAAAGGAACGCTATCCACATTCAGAGGAAGAACTGCAGTAGTGGAAACACAGAAGAAGAACAACTGATTGAACACACGGGTTGATGCAGACATGGTTGGGGATGTGACACTAAACGACCACACAAATGCAACTATCAATAATATGTAAATAAGTCTTGATTGATCACACATGTTAAAATCAGTGGAAATGCATGTTGGATATGGGGGGCAGGGTGAAGAGGGGTAAAGGGGAAGGTTAAAAACAAGAATCATGTAACCATGGAAAATTTTTCTAAAAAACTAAAATATTAAAAAAAAGACAGAAGGTAAGGGTTTAAAAAAAAAAACTTTTAAATTTTACGTAATCAAAAATTTCCAGCAAGTTTCCTGATACAGGTCTCATTTCCAAGATATATAAGTAACCAATTCAAATTTTTTTAAAACCCTTAACTTTTGTGTATTGGCTCCTTGGTGGAAGAGTGGTAAGGGTGGGCAATTGGGGTTAAGTGACTTGCCCAGGGTCACACAGCTGGGAAGTGTCTGAGGCTGAAGTTGAAACTAGGACCTCCTGTCTCTAGGCCTGACTCTCAATCCACTGAGCTTCCCAGCTGCCCCCACCAATACAAATTTTTAAAAATAAAAGTACTTTCTTAATTGATTAATGGTCTTAAGGATATGAATAGGCAATTCTCAAGAGGTAAAACCTAAGCTATTGGTAGTCGTATAAAAATGCTCCAAATCACTAATAAAACTAGAAAAATGCAAATTAAAAGCATTTCTGAGGTTCTACCTCACACGAATATGACAAAAAAGAAGAAAAAGATAAATGTTATAGGGGCAATAGAAATCAGGCACACTGATACATTATTAGCAAATTTGTGAAAGCATATAAGCATTTTGGAAAGCAATTTGGAATTATATACGAAAAGTTGATTAACAGTATATATCCTTTGACTTAGCTATTTATTCCATTGCTTATCCTGTACTGAGGTGGTGAAGTGGATAGAGTACTGGATATGAAGTTAGTTAAGTCCTAAGTTCAAATCTAGCCTCAGACATTTACCAGCTTTATGACTCTGGACATACGAATAACATTTGTATGCTTCAGTTTCCTCATCTGTAAAATGCAGAATGTTTAAAAGCATTTATGAACCAGAGCTGTGGTGAGGATAAAATCTGAAAATATTTATAAAGTACTTTGTAAACCTCAGAGAGCTATATAAATGCTAGTCATTGTTATTATTAATATTATTTCCTAAAGAGAGAAAAGAACTAGAGAAAGGTCCTATAAGTACAAAAATATTTATAGCAGGTCTTTTGTGGTGGCAAAAAACTAGAAACTGAGGGAATGTCTAACAAGTGGTGAATAACTAAACAAATTTTGGTATATGGATATAATAGAATACTATCATGCTGTAAGAAAAAAGGAAATAGATGTTTTCAGAGAGAAATGGAAAAATTTTTGTCAATTAATGCACAGTGCAGTGAGTAGAACCTGAAGAATAATTTATACATGTAAGAATTACAAAAATTAGGTTTTTGTGCTAATATGAAAGTTCTAAAGTAATATTGTGGTCACCGATTAAAAAATATTATAGCTTAAGTCAAAATGACTTTTAGCAGCTTTATTTACAAAAAGGTGGAAAGAGGGGGCAGCTAGGTGGCTCAGTGGATTGAGAGCCAGGTCTAGAGATGGGAGGCCCTAGGTTCAAATCTGGCCACAGATACTTCCTAGCTGTGTGACCCTGGGCAAGTCACTTGACCCTCATTGCCTAGCCCTTACCATTCTTCTGCCTTGGAGCCAATACACAGTATTGACTCCAAGATGGAAGGTAAGGGTTTTAAAATTTAAAAAAAAAGGTGGAAAGAGTGAAAGTGGATAAATGTAAGAAGAGGGTAGAGAAAATGTCTATCCGATCACCCTAAATGTTGCTTTGGTGTCTGGCTCAGTTTTGACAGGGCTTGGTAATCTTCAACCAGAGGACCTGGTGGTGTCTTCAGTAAGGGTTCCACCAATGCAGCCTCCTCTACGAAAGGAAGACCTCTTTGGAACCAAGCTCTCCAGAAGCCAAGAAAGGAAGGTGAGCTACTCACCAGCAAGCCAACGCAGGATCTGGGGAAAGAGTCTCCTCCTTCAGTCCAGCTCACTGACACAGAGTTCTAAGAAAAAGTCAAGTTCCAAAGAACTCTAAAGGCGAATTTGAAGTTGAAGTTGAAATTGAAGTCTGAGACTAAGAGGCAAAGCCCAAAAGCCAAGTTACAAGGCAAAGTCCTGAAGGAGAAGTCCCTTGGACAGGAAGTTCAGGACTTGTCCATGCCACTTCCTGTCCCTTCCTTCACTTTACAAAATATCAGTCTTTCAATTTGCCTAGCACTGCCCAAGGGGGTTGGCAGTGGCCTCTGGAGTTGTCACCCACTATAGCAAGTGACTCATGAATTCTCTTACTTAGTGTTAATTAGGGATGCTTTGAGTTCTTAATTGATTAATTTAAAAGTTGCTGATTGATAGACAAAGAAAGTTTGATTCACTCTTCACAATCCCCCCTTATGATTCTTTGGGAGACTAGTCTCCCCAATGAATCATTTAACACAACCAGTTTATACCTCTAAAGATCTTCTAGCTACAGGTGTATACAATATTGCACTTTTCTAAGAAGAAACTATAGGAGTTGGAGATAAGAAGGAAATACAAGAGAGAGAGAACAAAACCAGTGTTTGCTAGGCACATTGAAAAAAAGACAATTAGGGGGCAGTCCCCTTTGGCATAAGAGTTTACATTTAGAATAAATGTGTTTAACCCCCTTCAGTTCAATTACATCCCAAAGTTCATTCTGGATATTCTGATACAGTGTAGGTTTCTTTATGGCACTTTCTCCAAACAGTTCATTTTCTTGATTCAAAGAGTTAGTGCCTTTCTTTTCCTGAAATTTTTTCTCAAAAAATTTTAAGTCTTGGGTTTTATGAAAATTATACAATCCCCCTGAGGAGGGTGTTGACTAACTTTGAAAACTGTGAAAATTGATCAACATACACAGCAATACCATTATTTGGTCTGTTTCCCAAGGTGATTGGGGAAAAAGGAAAAGAGCCTATATCTTTCAAAATATTTATAACAACTCTTTTTGTGATGGCAAAGAACTGGAAATTGAGGGAATGCTCATTATTTGGGGAATGGCTAAATAAGTTGTGGCATATGATTGTGATGGAATACTACTGTAACGTAAGAAATGAAAGCAGACTTAAAAAAAACCCCCATGGAAAGACCTACATGAATTTATGAAGAGTGAAAATCCAAGAGAATATTATATAAAGCAACAGAAATATTGTCTGAAGAATAACTTATGTCTACTTCCAGAGGAAGAACTGATAAAC
>NW_025366716.1:0-4562 GCF_016433145.1 Gracilinanus agilis | reverse complement strand
ATATATATATATATATATATACATATATATATTTAAAACTATTTTATTTTACCAATTACATTTAATAAAGATTTACTACATAAATTTTCTGAAGATGTAAGATCCAAATTGTCTCCCTCCCTCCTTTCCTTCTTTCCCAAAGATGGTAAGCAATTTGATCCAGGTTATACTTGTATTACCATGCAAAACCTATCTCTATATTGATTATTGTTACAGAATACTCATATAAAACCAACAATGCAAAATAGTATGCTTTGATCTGCACTCCACCTCAACAGTTCTTTCTCTAAGTGAAGAGTATTCTTTGTCCTAAGTCTTTCAGAACTGTCCTGGGTCACTGTATTGTTGAGAGTAGCTAAGAATTTCACAGTTAATCATCCCATTATATTGTTGTTACTGTGTACAATGTTCTTTAAATTCTGCTTATTTTGCTCTGCATCAGTTCATGTAGATCTTCCCAGCTCTTTCTGAATCTTCCTGTTCATCATTTCTTACAATACAATAGTATTCCATCACCATCATATACCACAATTTTTCAGCTATTCCCCAACTGAGGGACATCCTTTCAATTTCCAATTCTTGGCCAACACAAAAAGGCTGAAAAGCATATTTTTTAGCCCTTTGCATATCCAAAACACTGAGCTAAGCACTGAAGATGCAAGTCTAAAAAGTGAGAGTTTCTTCATTTTGTTTCCTTCGTGAGTTTTTCCTTAGTATGAACTATGTCTTCTTTTACTTCATGATAAACATGGGAATATGTATTGCATGTTAGCACATATACAACATATTACCTGCCTTCTTGGGTAGGGTATAGGGAAAAACAATGTATCTTGAAATGTCAGAAAATAATTATTTAAACTATCTCTATGTAATCTGGAAAAATATGAAAATGTAAAAAAGAAAAAAGTGAGAGTTTAAGCTCTCAAGATGCTTTCATTTTATTTGAAAAGTGACAGCACATAATGGAAAGTTCAGTTCTAGTATAATGGAAAGATCTGGATTTGGTGGCCAGAGAAGAGTTTAATCCCTGCTCTACCACTTCTTAGATATGTAGTCTACGGCAAGTCAAGTGGCCTCTCCAAGCTTTCTAATAAAACATGCCCTTCCTTCTTCTCTCCATTTTGAGACAAGGGAGCTTATCAGCATAAACACACTACATCAATGTGGTATCTGCAGAATGAATATGAAAAAATCATACTTAGACTGCCTATTTCCCCAGAGTCACTGGAAGGCTCAATTAAGGTAATGAATGTGAAAGTGTTCAGTAAACTTAAACCCTGACTAAATGTGAGCTGTGACTGTCCTAATGTATTCTTTAGATCCTTCCTTTAGAATCACACTGGTAAAAGGAAAAGGCATATTATAATAGCAAGGGAGCACCTTTGGTCAATGAGCCAACAGACACAGGTCCTTAGACACCACAAAGAACTATGGCAAGCTCATCATTACTCTGGCTGAGTTAAAGACTTCTAAAAGCATTATTAAGCTATTTCTTTCATATCCTAAGCTTCAAATCTGCAGACATTTGGAAGAGAACAGGACTTGAGACTCTGGGAACAATCCAAAAGTGAGGCTAAATTAGAATTGTAATGACAACTTGAATTTCCATAGTACTTTAAGACAATCAAAATGGCCTTCATGGTATTACAGTGAGGTAGATTCTAGCAGCATTCCCATTTTACAGATGAGGAAATAGAAATAGAAGGATTAGAGAATCATAGAATTATAGAGCTGGCCAGGACCTCAGAAGCCAATCAACCAGTCCATGCTGTTCTTCAACAAAAACTCCCATTATGGCAAATGGATAAGAAGTCTAAATATCTAACTGCCAGTATCTAACTGCCAATATCTAACTCTGTGATTTTCAGACAAGTCATTTCCTTTCTCTAAGCTTCAGCTTACTCCCTTAAAAAATGGGAAAATAAGATGAAGTCATTCCCATACTACTATCTAGCTCTGACCTTAAGTGATTTGGGGTCTGGAAAGTTTGGTATGTACAATTAACCTTTGAAAACCATTGCTTGGGCTCAAGGATAGAGCTGAGAGGGGCAGCATTGTGCTATGACTCATAAAGTATCCTCAGGCAAAAACTGCTCCACAGCACTACTTTATAGACCAAATCAAAGAGAAAAATTAAAAGATTATAGCAAAAAACCAGTCTCTAAAGGCCAGATTTGGGAAAGTAGAAGCCAATGTTCTTGTAAGACAGCAAGAACTAATAAAGCAAAGTCAAAAGAATGACAAAATAGAAGGAAACATGAAATATCTCACTGAAAGAATGACAGATCAAGAAAACGGGACAAGAAGAGACAATTTGAGAATCATTGATCTTCCTGAAAAATCAGAAATTAACAGAACATTGGACACCATACTACAAGAAATTATCCAAGAAAGCTCCCCTGATGTCCTTCAACAAGAGGGCAAAATAGACATTGAAAGCATCCATAGATCACCCCCTCACACCAGTGATTCCTGAAGTGGGTGCTACTGCCCCCTGGTGGATGCTGCAGCTCTCATAGGAGGCAATGATGGCCACAGGTGCATTTATCTTTCCTATTAATTGCTATTAAAATTAAAAAAATAATTTTCAGGGGCTCTAAGTAATATTTTTTCTGGAAAGGGGGCTGTAGGCCAAAAAAGCTTGGGAACCACTGCTCTACACCAAACCCTCAAAAGTCAACCCCCAGGAATATAATTGTCAAATTCAAGTTTCCCAAATTAAGGAAAAAATATTACAAGAAGCCAGAGACAATTCAGATATCAAGGAGCACCAATCAGGATTACACAGGATCTGGCAGCCTCTAGGCTAAAATACCATAAGACAGAAAGGCAAGAGAGTTGGGTCTACAACCAAGGATCACCTATCCATCAAAACTGACTATATCCTTTCAGGGGAAAGTATTGACATTTAACAAGATAAAATATCTCCAAGTATTTGTAAAGAAGAGACCAGAACTAAACAGAAAATTTGATATCTAAACTCAAAAATTAAGAGAAACATGAAAAGGTAAATAAGAGAGAGGGGAAAGAAAAAAACTCTTATTTTTAAATTTGCTTCTTTAAGGGCTTCAATAAGATTAAATTATTTTTATACCGATATGGAGAAAGGTTATGTGTAATTCTCAGATATTGTATTCACTATTATAGTAATTGGAAAAATTATTCATAGGGAGAGGGTAGAGTACTAACTGGTCTAAGGTGATATGGAAAAAAATGGGGGGGAGGGAATAGAAGATGGCACCAAGAGAAACTTGAAGGAATAAGAAAAATAGGATAATCTATACCATTCAAAGAGGGCATGGGAAGGGAAGGGGATGAATACTATTATAAGAAGGAGAGGAAGAGAGCATTAATAAGAAATACTTATACCTTATTCTCAGCAGAATTAATCCTGAGAGGGAAGAATAGCTAGATCCATTGGGATATCAAATTCTATTTTACCCTATGGAGAAAGTCGGGATAAGCCATGGGGGATAATGGGGTGGGGAGATCAAAAAGGGAGAGGAAGAGAGAGGGGAGGGAATTCAGTAGGCTTTAAAAGGGGAACAAAAAGAGAGGGGGTGGAATGGAAAGTAAACTAAGGGAGGGCATAAGGGGGACTAATTTAAAACAAACCACTGGTTTAAAAGGAAATAGCATAAGAAGAAGAGGCAGAACTAGAAGAAGATACCAAAATGTTGGAGAATACACAGCTGGTAATTATAACTCTGAATGTGGATGGAATGAACTTGCCCACAAAATAGAAGCAAATAGCAAAGGGGATTAGACAATAAAATCCCGTTATATGTTGTCTACAAGAAACACACATGAGCAGGTGGACATACAGAGGATTAAGGTTAAAGGCTGCAGCAAAATCTATTGGACTTCAACTGAGAAAAAAGAAGGCAGGAGTTGCAATTATGATATCTGACAAAGCCAAAGTAAAAATAGATCTGATCAAAAGAGATAGGGAAGGTAATTACATCCTGATAAAAGGGAGTATAGACAATGAGGAAATAACAGTACTCAACATTTATGCACCAAATGGTATAGCATCCAAATTTCTAAAGGAGAAACTAGCAGAGCTCAAGGAAGAAATAGATAGTAAAACTATACTAGTGGGAGACCTAAATCTTCCTCTATCAAATCAAGATGAATCAAACCAAAAAATAAATAAGAAAGAGGTAAGAGAGTCAAATGAAATACTAGAAAAATTAGAGTTAATAGATATGTGGAGAAAAATAAATAGGGATAATTTTCAGCTTCTTTTCAGCTGCACATGGTCCATTCACAAAGATTGCCTATGTACTAGGGCATAAAAACATGGCAAACAAAAGCAAAAGAGCAGAAATATTAAATGTAACCTTTTCAGATCATAATGCAATAGAAATAATAATTATTATTTTTGCACTTGGATAGGCAAATCAAAAATTAATTGGAAATTAAATAATACGATTCTCCAAAATCAGGTAAAGAACAAATCATAGAAACAATTAATAATTTCATTGAAGAGAATGACAATGATGGGACATTCTACCAAACTCTGTGGGATGCAGCTAAAGCAGTACTCAGGGGGAAATTTA
>NW_025366715.1:0-8649 GCF_016433145.1 Gracilinanus agilis | reverse complement strand
TTGTGAGGAGTTTTCCTTATTTGGGGAGGGTCTGGATGGTTGTTTGTTCTCCTCCTCTGTTTGCTCGGTTGTCTGGATTTTCTCTGTGTAGAAGCTGTCGAGTGTTAAAGACTTCTTTTTTTTGTTATTATTCTTTCTCTTCTGAATTTCCTGTAACTGGTTAGCCATCATTAGCCCAGCAGCTTCTCAGGTTTATCCTCGCTCTCAGTGTCTGTCTGAGATCTATTGGCTCCTGAGGTCTGAGTTCTAGTTTTTTCCAAGGTCAAGCCCCCTGGTGGATTCCCTTGCTTGATCCTCTGCAGGAGGTTTCTTTACAAGTCTCAGGGAGCTACTTCCACAGTCGTATACCCGTCTGCACTGGTTCCCCACTTAGGCTTTAGTTCCTGGCTGTGTTTGCCTCCACCCACACCTCTGCTCAGCCGGCACTCTGCGTGCCCAGCGTCCACTCTCTGCTCCCGCGCGCTCAGATTTCGCGTGCGTTCTTGACTTAATGGGGTCCTAAGTCTTGCTGCTCTCAGGAACAGGTCCCGGAGCTGCTGATGACTCGATGGGTGCCCCAAACTTGCTCTATTTCTTTTTAGCTGGGTTCGGAGCTATAGGTGAGTGTGGAGGGGGTGGGGGTGGGGCGGTTGCTCAGCTCGCGATTTAAGGAGAGCCCTTTTTAGCCTGGAAATGTCTCGATTCCACGTACCTTCCACGCTGTGCCCTGTTGTGGGGTTCCTCCGTTCGTCTGGACTTGTTTTTATGTCCCCTTGAGGAGTTTTGTGTGTTTTGGTCAGGAGAGGTTAAGAGCTGCTTCTTACTCTGCCGCCATCTTAACCCGGAACCTCTGACCACCTTTTAATATATTGAACCCCCAAATCCCTTTTTCCCCCTTACAGAGCTCATATGGGGTTTTACTCTCTGGGGAGAATATGTGGGTTCCGCAGCAAGTCCACCAATAATGATGTAAAGAAAATAAGAAGAGGAGGAACAGCAGAAGGAATAAGGCATAGGAATGTGGTTTTGGAAAGAATGTTTGTTTGGGAAAGGGTATCATTGGGAAAGGACATCTCCTAATGCCTTGTGCTAAGCCTTGAATAGCTCCTACAAGTGTTGCCTCAGGGCACTCTAGTTCAAAAGAGGAGGACTTGACAGTATGGGCTCAGACTTGCTCAGGCAAGACAACTGGGCTCAATCTACACAGGCTCAAACTGTCTTAATATTTTATAGACTAATCAGAGGGAAAGGCTACAGGGACAGAATTGTTATTATTCAGTCCTTTCAGTTGTGTTGAAGTCTTGATTTGGGGATTTTCTTGGCAGAGATACCAGAGTGGTTTGCCATTTCCTTCTCCAGTTCATTTTCCATATGAGGAAACTGAGGCAAACACGGTTAAGTGACTTGCTCAGGATCACACAGCTACTAAGTTCCTGAAGCCAGATTTGAATTTAGGAAGATGAGTCTTCCTGATCCCAGATCCAGTATGTGCCACCTAGCTGCCCTCAGGCAGAAGGTACTTCCAATAGGAGTAGCACATGGGAGGAGTGAGCTTCCTGAGTTAAATGGTTTTCCAGAGAGATTATTTCTAAGGTTTCCTACAGCTTTAATTATCTCTGAATCTGTGACTGTCTGGCTCTAGTATAGTGAAATCCACCTGATCAGAAGCTTCTTTACATCTGTTGATGAGGGCTAGTGTCCATGGGATGTTAATCTAGTATTGGGGTCCCTGTGGGACATTAGTTATCATCCCAAGTTCCCCATTTGAAGTCAACTGCTCATCACTCCCTTTCTGTTCCAGCCAGAGAGAAGCAATCATTATAAGTCCAAGGGAATTTTCATTATTATTTGGCAACTGACATTCATTCTAGAGTCTTGTCCTATGCACATTTCTTTTTTTAATTAGGAAAAAATTAATTAATTAATTAAGAATATTTTTCCATGGTTCCATGATTCATGTTCTTTCCCTCCCTCCTCTCACCCCTCTCCCGTAGTAAACAGGGCAACTCTACTGGGTTTTACATGTTTCATTGATCAAGACCTATTTCCATATTATTAATATTTGCACTAGGGTGATCATTTAGTGTCTATATTCCCAATCATATCCCCATCTACCCATGTGATCAAGCAGTTGTTTTTCTTCTGTGTTTCTACTCCCACAGTTCTTTCTCTAGATATGGATAACATTTTTCCTCATAAGTCTCTCAGAATTGTCCTATATTATTGCATTGCTGCTAGTAGAGAGATCTATTACATTAGATTTTACCACAGTGTATCAGTCTCTTTGTATAATGTTCTCCTGGATCTTCTCTTTTTCCATTCTTTTTCATCTCCTTTCACTGGAGGTCTTTCCAGTTCACATGGGATTCCTCCAATTTATTATTCTTTTGAGCACAATAGTATTCCATCACTAGCATATACCACAGTTTGTTCAGCCATTCCCCAATTGAAGGGCACACCCTCATTTTCCAGTTTTTTGCCACCACAAAGAGCGCAGCTATAAATATTTTTGTACAAGTCTTTTTATCTATGATCTCTTTGGAGTACAAACCCAACAATAGTATGGCTGGATCAAAGGGTAGGCATTCTTTACTGCTCTTTGGGCATAGGTCCAAATTGCCAGCCAGAATGGTTGGATCAATTCACAACTCCACCAGCAATGCATTAATGTCCCAATTTTGTCACATCCCCTCCAACATTCATTACTCTCCCCTGCTATCATTTTAACCAATCTGCTGGGTGTGAGGTGAAACCTCAGAGTTGTTTTGATTTGCATTTCTCTAATTATTAGAGATTTAGAGCACTTTCTCATGTGCTTATTGATAGTTTTGATTTATCTGAAAATTGCCTATTCATGTCCCTTGCCCATTTATCCATTGGAGAGTGGCTTGATTTTTTGTACAATTGATTTAGCTCCTTATGTATTTGAATAATTAGACCTTTGTCAGAGTTTTTTGTTATAAAGATTTTTTCCCAGTTTGTTGTTTCCCTTCTCATTTTAGCTGCATTGTTTTTGTTTGTACAAAACCTTTTTAATTTAATGTAATCGAAATTATTTATTTTATATTTTGTAATTTTTTCTAACTTGCTTGATTTTAAAATCTTTTCTTTCCCAGATATCTGACAAGTATACTATTTTGTGTTCGCCTAATTTTCTTATAGTTTCCTTCTTTATATTCAAGTCATTCACCCATTCTGAATTTATCTTGGTGTAGGGTGTGAGATGTTGATCTAAACTTAATCTCTCCCATATTGTTTTCCAATTTTCCCAGCAGTTTTTGTTAAATAGTGGATTTTTGTCCCAAAAGTTGGGCTCTTTGGGTTTATCATACACTGTCTTGCTGATGTCACTTACCCCAAGTCTATTCCACTGATCCTCCCCTCTGTCTCTTAGCCAGTACCATATTGTTTTGATGACTGCTGCTTTATAGTATAGTTTAATATCTGGTTCTGCTAGGCCACCTTCCTTCACATTTTTTTCATTATTTCCCTTGATATTCTTGATCTTTTGCTTTTCCAAATGAACTTTGTTATAGTTTTTTCTAATTCTTAAAAAAGTTTTTTGGTAGTTTGATAGGTATGACACGAAATAAGTAAATTAATTTGAGTAGAATGGTCATTTTTATTATGTTAGTTTGTCCTAACCATGAGTAATCAATGTTTTTCCAATTGTTTAGATCTAGTTTTAATTGTCTGGAAAGTGTTTTGTAGTTGTGTTCGTATAATTCCTGTGTTTGTTTTGGTAGATAGATTCCTAAATATTTTATATTGTCTAGGGTGATTTTAAATGATGTTTCTCTTTCTAACTCTTGTTGCTGCAATGTGTTGGAAATATATATATATATATACACATATATATAAATGCTGATGATTTATGTGCATTTATTTTGTATCCTGAAACTTTGCTAAAGTTGTTGATTATTTCTACTATACTTTTAGTTGGTTCTCTAGAATTTTTAACGTAGATCATTCTCTTTTTCTTCCTCCTCCTCTTCTTCCTTGCTGTATTATCACTAGGGCATAGAAGGGGTAGGGTTTCTGTAAGGAGGAGAAGGACCCATTTGGATAAAATCAGAAAGATTTCTAGGTTTTCTCTTGTCTAATAATTTTGCTGTGTTTTTATTTTGAGAGGAGATGAGGAAGTGTTTTTAAAAGAGGTCACTCTCCAAAAGCCATGGTATTTTGGGAAGAATATCAACAGTGGAATTAATTGTAGATATCTATGTAGCATCTCATAGAAGGCATCTCTTCTCTTTAGGGGCAGGCAGGTGGCACAGTGCATGGAGTGCTAAGTCTGGAGTCAGGAAGACCTGAGTTCAAATGTGGTCTCAGACATTTATGGGCTGTGTGACTCTGGGCCAGTTATTTAATCTTTGTCTGCCTCAGTTTCCTCAACTATAAAATGGGAAGAATAATAGCACCTGCCCAACAAGACTGTTGTGAGGATCAAATGAGATATTTGAAAAGCATGTGGCACAGTGCCTGGCATTCAGTAGGTGCTTCATAAATGCTTATTTCCTTCCTTCATAGGATTCTAGAATTAGAAGAGATCATCTAACCCAATCCATTCCTTTTTCAGCCAGAGAAACCAAGGTCTAGAGATTTGCCCAAGGATAACTGGAAAATAAACATTGGTGATGGTGTTTAATCTTCTTCTAGAAGTCAAGGGACTTGGATTTGAGCTCCAGTACTAACTTGCTATGAGATCATGGACAAAATGAAGGGGGTAGATTAAATAATCTCTAAGGTCCCTTTCATCCTCTATAAATGGATGATTCTATTAATCCAAATTGAATACCTTTCCTAATTTAGTCTTGTTGACTGGACTTTAATAAAAATCTTTAACAGCCTTGGTTTTCTGATATTCTGCCCCAAATCACATGAGAAGCAAACAGTGTCTGGCAGACTGAATAAGGGAGGGGGCAGTTTTTATCTGAGGCATGCACAATAAGAATCTGGGAGAGGTCAGCTAACCATTAAACTTCAAAGAAAGACACAGAATTAAAAAAAATAGACCTAGGACTCTAATGGGCACAATGCAGGGTGTCCGAAAAAGTCTTAGTGCAGATGTAAGCTTTCCTAGCTTTTCCTTAGCTTTAAGCATTAAGACTTTGGGGACATCTTTAAAAAGACAAGAAAGTGTGCATATTCCCATATTAGTTTGAATATAGGAATATAGGCAGCACTTCTGCTTAAATCACTGGTTGGTTAAGAACTGGAATACGACCTATGAGCTTTTTTCCTTTTTTCGGTTAGCATGTACCAATATACTTCTTTCCTGTTCAAAGAAATCTCATTTTAAGGAGTGTGTCCTATATTTGGGTAAGCCAAAATCTGGACCAAGATTATATATTCTTTTTTAACCCTTACTTCCTGTCTTAGCAACAATTCTAAGACAAGGGCAAGGGCTAGGCAAATGAGGTTAAGTGACTTGCCTAGGATCACACAGATAGGAAGCACCTGGGGCCAGATTTGAACCCAGGTCCTCCTGGCTCCAGGTTGGTGCTCTATCTACCGAGCCACCTAGCTGTCCTTGGTACATGTTCTTTCTTTCTTGCTTACTTAAAAACAACAACAACAACAACCCTTAACTTGCATTTTAGAATCAAATTCTGTGTGTTAGCTCCAAGGCAGAAAAGTGGTAAGGGCTATGCAATTGGAGTGAAGTGGCTTGCCTAGTCACACAGCTAGGAAGTATGAGGCTTGAACCCAGGACCTCCCATCTCTAGCCCTGGCACTCTATCCACTGAGTGGATAGCTATCCCTGGTACATATTCTTTCAATAAAGTCTTCCTTTGGTACCTCATTGTCTCTTTGTGAAGGTCAAGTGTGATTATAATAATCACACTCTTCAGTTTTGTGGTTGTTTTTTTCCTTCCATTTCCATTGTTTTCTTGGTTCTATTTACATATTACTTTGCACCAGTTCCTATAGTCTTCCCATGTTTCTCTGAATTATTCATATTCATAAATTCTTCTGGGAAAATAGCATCCCATCATATCCATATATACAATTTATTGAGTTTCTTTCCAGTGAATAGGGAGTTGCTTTGTTTCCAGGTCTTTGCAATTAGAAAACATCTTGCCATAAATGTTTGGTGTGTATAAAATCTTTCTGTCTTTGACCTTTTTGAGGTGAAGGGTTAAATTTTCATCACTTGAATATTTTAATTGATTAAAAGGTTCTATTTAAATGAGATAATTTTGTAAAGGTTCTATTCAAGCAAGAATTTTGAAAGGTTCTACTTAAGTGAAATAATTTTGTAAGGTTCTACTTTAAATGAGATAATTTCATAAGGTTCTCCTTAAGCAAGATGGTTTTGTAAGGTTCTACTTAAATGAGATAATTTCATAAAGTTCTACTTAAGTGAGATAATTTTATAAAGCACTTAGCAAGCTTTAATGTGATTTGAAAGTACCAGCTAGTTATTTTTAATTTTCTTTTAGTCCCTTCTCCTACTCCATGCCTTACCTTTCTTTCTCTTTAGCAGAATATCTAACTTCCTTCAAAACTCAATTTAAATGCTACCTCAGATAGAAAACCAACCTTAAACTCTCCGTTACAAATATCATCCTTCCCTCAGGTTATTATACAAGCTTTATACCATTATCTGGTATTTAATTATCTCAGCATATGTTGTTTTCTATTATAGAATACAAGCTTCTTAAGGGCAGCAGAGACTGTCTTTTGTGGTCTTTATAATTCTGGTGTCTGGAACATAATTGACATTCAATAAATGCCATTTCTTATTATCGAATCACAAGCTAGAACTCATCAGGACTTAACAGTTTAATTAACTTAAATTACTTCCATTGCTTCTCACTTCTCTCTCTCCAGGAGCACTGTATGAATAATAGCCACAGTTCACTTGGCCTCTCTGGCTTCTTTTGACATTCTGGGAGTTCATTCAGCAGACTCTGGGGATTTGTTAGGTGTTTGTGACTTTTAAAAGTGGTCAGCTTTGTGGTTTGGGTAAGGAAAAAACCCCAAACATTCCTCCTCAGAATTTCTGATATTCTCATTCCCTAAAGGAAAACCTACCAGGGATATTTCTTTTGAATTCTCTCTTGGATACTGAGTTCAAGAAAAGGAGAGAAAAAAGAAAAAGAGACATTTTTAGGGTTTGATAACATAAATATTTCCTTTGACTTACTTTCTTCTGAAGAAACAGAGAGTTTTTTCATCTAGATTTACACGCTTTAATGTAAAACAAGCGTCAACCTTCTGTCATTCCTGGGTGTTTAGCTTCGTAGTGATATGACATTCAATCTGAAACTCTCATTCTTCCTTTTTCACTTGGACAAATTTAGGACAATTAAAAATATTTAACTGAAGTCAATTTTATTGAGATGAAATTTTGAAGTACAATAGACTGATCCCTGTTCTCAATTGGGATGGAACACATTTCCTGAAGAATGGGTCCCTGAGTGAGGGATGCTCCTCTACACCTAAAGGAGATTTGCTACCTTATTGTTCACCACTGATTCTTATATTTTTATGATGTAATTGTTAGTAGTTGGGACGATCTTCCTGGAAGATCTCAGAAGAATGAAAGTGGGGATTTGGTTTATTTTTTGTTTTTTTACATATCAAAACAATGCTAAGTTCTTTATTTGGGTTGTGAGGTTCCAGTTAATTTTCCTTATTGCCAAGTTCTATAGCATATGACACTCTTAGGGTCAGAGATCAAACTTAAAATGTAACTTCATAGAAGTCTTTGGGGTTCAGATCTTTGAACAAAAAAGCGAATAAAACCTTTTTATTTGCCCAGAAATATAGACTCAGAAAGATTGGGGGATTTTTCAAGTGGGTGCTTTATCCATAAGCTCATCATGGGATCTGGTAGATACTAAATCAGTCTTAGAAATTCAAAGTCAACAATAAACAAAAAAAAAAAACTCCCCAGAACATTAAAACATACATATAAACACATTTTCTATTTTAATAAAAGTCTTTCCTGAATAAAAATCATACAAATAAAATGATTAATATACAAGGAATCTATTAGAAATTCTTGAGCAGTAACCCATTTCTCTATTTTTAGAAACTTGTATTAAGACACGTCTCCAGGCAAGAGGAGTTATCATCAGAGCTTTACCCAGAGCCTGGCATATTATAGATACTTAATAAATGCTTGTTGATTTAAATAATTGGTTTTGTTTTTCTTCAGAATTTTTCATGTAGGTTATTGGAATTAGAAGGGATGGCAGAAACCAATTAATCAGTCTTTATGCACCTCTTGCTACATCCTTGACATAAAGTCATCCAGCCTTTGCTTGAACTTGACAGTAATGGGGAGCTCAGTATCTCACAATATGACCAATTCTTTATTTTTAGACAACTCTACTTGTTAGGAAGTTCTTTCTTATGCTGGGTCAAAATGTTCCTATTTAATAACTAGTCCTATATCTGCTATCTGGAGGTACAAAAACTCATTATCACAGAATATACTCTTTATTTATTTTAAAAATTCATTCAATTAATTGATTCTATTTATTTCCTAATAGATTAGTTCTGGGGAGTCCTATGAGACAGAGAGAAGAAGTTAAATGACATGGTCAGATTCATATACTTACCTAATGTCAAAAAGCAAGATTTGAACCCAATCTTTCTAACTTCAAGGCCAGAAACCTATCTACCATGTTATACTCTCTCATATATATATATATA
>NW_025366714.1:0-6666 GCF_016433145.1 Gracilinanus agilis | reverse complement strand
AAAAAAAAATGAGAGGGATTGAGCTGTACTTCTTTGGGTATCTTTAGTCCAAAAGACTTGGATTGAAATTAGCACTGTACTCATCTATTCAAGTGATCCAAGGGTTCTGCTTCCTTATTGTCTTCTCTGGTTACCTAGTAACAGGCATTGTAATATACTCTGCTCTCTCTCTTAAACTAAATATTTAATATATATTTTTATTTTTCCTTCAAATAAAAAGAGGATAAGAATTTTTTGAAGATAAATAAAAATTTAAATTAGGGCAAAGAGTCAAATTTCCCAAATATTTGACACTTTCCTATGTGGGGTTTTTTTACTATTGTGATTGTTCTAATGCCATTTTATATGAAATAAACTCCATAAAACACCCCAGGGCCATTATATTACCCCTAGTTTAAAAAGAAAGCTAAAGTTTTTTTCAAAACATTTAATAATATTTATTTTTTAGAAAAGTTAACATGGTTACATGATTCATGCTCTTACTTTCCCCTTTACCCCCCCCACATCCCCCCCACACCCATACTCCATGCACATGTCCACTGGTTTTAACATGTGTCATTGATCAAGACCTATTTCCAAATTGTTGATAGTTGCATTGGTGTGGTAGTTTCAAGTCTACATCCCTAATCATGTCCACCTCAACCCATGTGTTCAAGCAGTTGCTTATCTTCTGTTTTTCCACTCCTGCAGTTCTTCCTCTGAATGTGGATGGTGTTCTTTTCCATAAATCCCTCAGAACTGTCCTGGGACGTTGCATTGCTGCTAGTACAGAAGTTCATTACATTCTATTTTACCACAGTATATTGGTCTCTGCATACAATGTTCTTCTGGCTCTGCTCCTTTCGCTCTGCATCAATTCCTGGAGGTCTTTCCAGTTCACATGGAATTCCTCCAGTTTATTATTCCTTTGAGCACAAGGGTATTCCATCACCAGCAGATACCACAATTTGGTCAGCTAAAGTTTTAACAGCATACAGTTGATTGAATTTCCAGGAAGAAGACAGATAGGAAGGAAAAATACACCTTAAACCAACATTGGGAGGAAATAAACAAAGTCTGGGAGGACTCCAGCTTTTCAGCCATCTGGTGAGGTGGACAGAGAAGAAAGTATTAAACAACTCTACCTTCATAGGAATACATTAACCTGAGTAATAGCAGTAATAAGATAAAACATTAGAAAACAAAGCCTGCTAACAAAACCTAAAAATTTCTATAATTTTTTGTACCTATCTTTCCTTTTAGCATCTTTTGCACAGAATAATTATAGACACTCTTAGATTTGAAAATTGAAATTACAAAATGTTAAAGAAGAAAGTTTAAAAATCATGTAACCTAAATGCTTATTGAGGATAAAGTGTAATAAGAAAAGGGAAACAACTTGAAAAGATCACATGGATTTTAAAGAGTAGCCCAGCAATTAAATTGCCAATTTCTTTCCATTATGCCATGTATTCAGTTTGCAAAATCCTTTTTCTTCTAGCAGTCTTTGCCTTTGTCACAGTTGTAATTTTTGTTTTTTCCTCTTTTTTTGTGAAAGAAGAAAATTTCCAAAATTCCCTCTTTTTACCCTTTCTCTATTTATCCTTTTCCTCTTTTTAAAAACCATTTTACCATTTTTTACCATTCCATTTTTATACTATTACCGAGCATGAGGTTAAGAATTTATTCCTGTTATAAGACTTTTTCACATAATGAAGAATTAGGATTCGATCCCATTTGTGGTTGATTTTGCATTAGAAAAGGAACATGTGCAATGGAAATAGCCTTGTTCTGGCATAAAAAAATATGGATTTGAATCCTGGCATCTGCTTGATCTTAAGCAGCTTTCCCCCCTCTCTTTGACTTCTTCCTTATCTGTCAATTGATTAAATTGGACTGGATGATACCTAGAGTTTCTTTGGATATTATAGCTATGATACTATGAATATCTTTGCCTCACTTAAGGCTTCCTTATATAAAGAAAGGTTTCCTTATGAAGACTTTGCTTTAGGCTTCATGTCTTCCCAGAAAGAATTTGTTTTTCCTGAGAAATGTTTGCTGGATTGACTAATAAATAAATAAAATACATGTTCCCTTGACCTTTCCCAAACCCAAATCTGACTAATGGAAAAACTGAGTTTATTCTATTATCTATCTCTTTTAATATGAAAAAATCATATATTAAGAGAAGATTCTGAGGAAGAAAATCCTTTATATTCTTATTGCTCTTTGTCTTTATCATCACATTACTGATTTTTTCTTCTCTAACTTTACTTGAATGGAAAGAAATGTAAGAAAGAAGAAAAAATTCCAAACATCCACAATGAATCCATTTCAATCAGTAATTTTATATAATGATTTTTTTGGCATTCATCCTATTTTTTCTCTTCAGAAAACCTTCATTTCAAGTATATTGACACAATTTGTAGATATCCTGTTTTCAGATCAATATAGTATTTCAAAAAGAAACTAAAGATGCTGGTTCTGCTTACTTTAGTTTGATTTCATTATCTGGAAACTGTTTATATCCTTTGACCATTTCTTAGTTGGGGAATGACTTGCCTTCTTATAAATTTGACTTAGTTCTCTATAGCTTTGAGAAAGTGGACCTTCATCAGATAAATTTGTTATAAAATTTCCCCCAGTTTGTTGTATCCCTTCTAACCTTGGTTATAATGGTTTTGTTTATAAAAAGAACTTTTTAATGCAATATAATCAAAATGATTAACTTTATCTCTTACAGTGCTCTTATTCTCTTCTTGGTCATAAATTATTCCTTTCTCCATAGATCTGCAAGGTAAACTATTCTATGTTACCCTCATTTACTTATGTTACACTCTTTCCATATAAATTATATACCTATTTTGGGGTAGGACAATCTAACATAATAAAAATGGCAATCCTACTCAAACCAATTTACTTATTTAGTGCCATATCTATCAAACTGCCAAGAAACCTTTTTACTGAATTAGAAAAAACTATGACAAAGTTCATTTGGAAGAACAAAAGATCAAGAATATCAAGGGAAATAATGAAAAAAAATGTGAAGGAGGGGGTGCCTAGAAATATCAGATCTTAAGCTGTACTATAAAGCAGTGGTCATCAAAACAATATGGTACTGGTTAAGAGACAGAAGGGGGGGTCAGTGGAATAGATTTGGGGTAAATGACCTTAGCAAGACAGTGTATGACAAACCAAAAGATCCCAGCTTTGGGGACAAAAATCCACTATTTGATAAAAACTGCTGG
Organism: Gracilinanus agilis; assembly: GCF_016433145.1. Lineage (NCBI taxonomy): Eukaryota > Metazoa > Chordata > Mammalia > Didelphimorphia > Didelphidae > Gracilinanus > Gracilinanus agilis. The sequence continues at coordinate 3,439 of NW_025366714.1, read as the reverse complement.
GAAAATTGGAAAACAGTATGGGAGAGATTAGGTTTAGATCAATATCTTACACCCTACACCAATATAAATTCAGAATAGGTGAAAGACTTGAATAAAAAGAAGGAAAGTGTAAATAAATTAGGCGAACATAGAATAGTATACCTGTCAGATATATGGGAAAGGAAAGATTTTTAAGACCAAGGAAGAGTTAGAAAATATTACAAAATGTTAAATAAATAATTTTGATTACATTAAATTAAAAAGGTTTTATACAAACAAAACTAATGCAATCAAAATTGGAAGAGAAATAAATTTATTCTGGAATTTGGGAATTAGGAAAAAATCTTTATAACAAAAACCTACGACAAAGGTCTAATTACTCAAATATATAAGGACCCAAATCAATTGTACAAAAACGCAAGCCATTCCCCAATTGATAAATGGGCAAGGGACATAAAATGGCAATTTTCAGATGAAGAAACCAATACTATCAATAAGCACATGAAAAAGTGTTCTAAATCTCTTATAATTAGAGAAATGCAAATCAAAACAACTCTAAGGTACCACCTCAAACTGAGCAGATTGGCTAACATGACAGAAAGGAAAGTAATATATGTTGGAGGGGATGTGGCAAAATTAGGACATTAATGCATTGCTGGTGGAGTTGCGAATTGATCCAACCATTCTGGAAGGTAATTTGGAATTATGCCCAAAGGGCTTTAAACTTTGATCCAGCCATACCACTGCTGGGTTTATACTCCAAAGAGATAATAAGGAAAAGACATATAAATATTTATAACCACACTCTTTGTGATGGCAAAATGTTGGAAAATGAGGAGATGCCCTTCGATTGGGGAATGGCTGAACAAATTGTAGTATGTGTTGGTGATGGAATACTATTGTTCTCAAAGAAATAGTGAACTGGAGGAATTCCATGTGAACTGGAATGATCTTTAGAAAGTGATGAACAATGAAAGGAGCAGAACCAGGAGAATATTGTACACAGAGATCGATTTACTGTGGCACAATCAAATGTAATGGACTTCTCTACTAGCAGCAATGCAAGGATTCAGAGCAATGCTGAGGGACCTATGAGAAAGAACACTCCACAGCCAGAGAAAGCACTGTGGGAGTAGAAACACAGAAGAAATACAGTTGCTTGATCACATGGGTTGATTGGGGATATAAACTCTAAATGATCACCCTAATACAAACATTAATAATATGGAAATATGTCTTGATCAATGACACATGTAAAACCCAATGGAACTGTGTGCTAGTTATGGGAGGGGGTGGGAGAAGGGAGAGAAAGAACATGAATTATGTAACATGGAAAAATCTTCTAAATTAATTTTAAAACTTTTAAAAATAAAATAAAAAGAAATAAAAATTTTAAAAAAGGATATGCCCATTTTGACCTTGTACTGGTAGAGGGTATGAGATATGGTCTACACTTAGTTACTGCCATAATGTTTTCCAATTTTCCAGCAGTTTTTGTTAAGTATTGAACTCTTTGCCAAAAGTTAGGATCTTTGAGTTTATCAAACACTAGGTTGCTAAGGTCATTTACCCCTGTATATTGGTATCCAATCTATTCTATTGATTTACCATTCTATTTCTTAGCAATACTTGACTATTTTGATGGCAACTGTTTCATAGTACAGTTTGAGATCTGGTACTCCTAGGCCACCACCACCATCCTTTATATTTTTTTTCATTACTACTCTTGATATTCTTGACCTTTTGTTCTTCAAAATGAATTTTGTTATTATTTTTCATTGTTCTATAAAATAATTATTTTGTAGTGTGATTGATATGGCACTGAATAAATTCATTTAATTAGAATTGTCATTTTTATTTATATTAGCTTACCATACCTGTAAGCAATTAATATTTTCCCAGTTGTTTAGATCTGATTTTATTTTTGTGAAAAGTGTTTTGTAAATGTATTCATATAATTACTGTGTTCATTGTGGCAAGTAGATTCCCAAGTATCATTTTATATTTCCTATATTTCTTTTAAATGTAATTTCTCTGTCTATCCCTTGCTGCTGGACTTTGTTGCTAATATATAGAAATGCTGATGATTTATGTGGGTTTATTTTGTATACTGCAACTTTACTAAAGTTATTAATTATTTAAACTAGTTTTTTAGTTGATATTCTAAGTTTCTCTAAGTATACCATTATATCATCTGCACAAAGTGATAGTTTAGATTGTTCTATAAGGTTTATCCCAGCATGCAGGCTATCTCTGTTAATGAGCAGAATTCTGGAAAAGAATATTTTCTTGTTGATTTATTTACCTTTCAAAGGGTGAAATTATTAATGAAGTAAATAAAAATTATTAGCTCCTCTTTCCTTTTTGGTTAAAAATAGAACTTCAGTAAATGTCTGGATAATTAAAGTCTCCATCATTTTTATATCATACCTGTGTACTAAGTTTGTGATATATTGCCCAAGAACACCATCAATTTCTTTTTTCTGTCCGGGTGATTTGTAGCATAATACAATGAAAAGATACGTTTGGTTCTTCCTGTTTTGATACCTATCCAAATACTCTCTGTTATGTTCCATCTCTCTGGATCTTGAATTCCTTAATATTTCTTAATATATAATTTCTTCTGAATAGCATATACCCATCTACATCTTTTTTTAATCCTGTGTGCTTTCTTGTACCATGAAGCAAAGGACAAGAAAACTATATTCCTTTTTAAAATGTTTTTATTTAGAATATTTTCCATGGTTACATGATTCATGATCCCCACCCGTCTTCTTTCTCCTCTCCCCTCCCAAAGCTGAGAAGCAATTTCACTGGGTTATACATGTATCATTGTTCAAAACCTATTTCCGTGTTATTCATATTTGCAGTAGAGAGATTCAGAAAACTATATTCCTAAAGCTCAACACAACTTGACCTCCCAGTTTCTTAGGCTATATTCAACAGCATCAAGAAGTAGAGTAGTGACAGTGTAGGGCATAAAACCAACTGGTCCTGGTCTCTGATGTTCTCCCTCTTGGACTTTGGATAGCTAATAAATATATAATCATAATGAAGAATGATCACCATGATTTGGAATGCATATGTAGAAAAGGCCTTCTTCTAACCCTCAGAAGAGGCAATTTTAAGGATGGTGGAGATGATGAAGACCAAGGTCACAGGTCTTACGATCACCAATATACTTGAGTGTCAAAAATCTCTTTGGTAGAAGTGTCAATGCAGAAAAGTTCCATTCGAGGAAAAATGCCACAAAAGAAGTGGGTCAGTTATTTCTTACAGAAGAGAAGACTAAACACTGATGTCACCTGTACCACTGCATCTATAAAGTTAATGCTATATCTTCCACACCAGCTGAATGTACATGGTGACTGAATTTTTCAGGGGGGGTTTCAGAAGGAATCTCTCTCTCTTTCCCTTTCTCTTTCTTTCTCTCTTTCTCTCTCTTTTTCTCTCTTCTCCT
>NW_025366713.1:0-4234 GCF_016433145.1 Gracilinanus agilis | reverse complement strand
ATATTGTATATTATAAATAATAATATAATATAAGGGCAAAGTTAAAGAAATAGACAAAATAATAATATAATAGATTATATCTTGCAACATGCTCGGTGGGAATTTGTGACAATATTATTTTCCATTAGGGGTTAGAATATTTTTTGGTATCATCTACCTATTTTCTACTGTTACTCTTTTTTCTTTCAATAAATGTGAATCATTACCAAGATCAGCACATGTGAGATATTTTACTTTTATTTTAAAAAAAGGACAAAGAGGGGCAGGAGTAGATAAACATAATACCATATCTCTTCACATATTCCTACCCACCATCACAAAAGCATACATGTTAATATTTGATATATGTTAAAACTTATACTGTTTTAAAATCATTAGTCTAATATGCAATTTATTGTGAATTATAATAATTAGTTTAGAATGATTCCTTAATACCTTAAAAAATATTGAGATTAGACCCTTGTTGGAACAAGGTTTTAGAAAACCTAAAATGAACAATTATGAAACTGAAATTCATTCTCTTTCCTTCCTTCCTCCCTCCCCTCTTCTTTCTTTCTTCTTTCCTCACTTCCTCCCTACCTACTTTTCTCTTTCTTCCCTTCCTTTTTCTCTGCCTCTCCTCTTTTTTCCTCCCTTCCTTCTTTCTTCTCTTCCTTTCTCCCTCCCTCTGTCTCTCCTTTCTCTGTCTGTCTCTCTGCTTTCCTCCTTTCATTCCTCCTTTCTTCCCTTCCTTTTTCTCTCGCTCTTTCTCTGTTTCTCCTTTTTTTCTGCCCTTCCTTCTTTCTTTCCTCCCTCCCTCTCTCTGCCTCTCTCTTCTTTCCTCCTTTCCTCCTGCAACAACTCTTCCTCCCTACTCACACTATAGTTCAGGACCTTATTACCTCCTGCCTAGATTTTTGCAGTGGCCTCTTAACCAGTCTGTCTACTTCAAATCTCTCCTCACTCTAGTTATATCCTCCACACTGCTGTCAAAGTGATTTTCCTTAATTACAGACCTCATCAAGGTCAAGCAATTCTATTGGATTTCTATTGTATTTAGAAAAAAATGTTAACTTTTTTCCTCCAACTTTTAAAGACCCTTATCATCTGGTCCCAACTTTGTTTTAACTATATATTGATCCTTTCACCAATTCTGAGATCCAGACAAATTGGGAACCTCCCTGGCTTGGAAGTCACTCCCTCCCTCCTGACCTAACTCCAGTTTCTTTATGTCAGTTCTAGCACCACCACATTTTATACAAGACTTTTCCTGACACCCCACCCCCAACTCAATTGCTAATATCTTCCCTCCCAAATGTTGCTTTAAATTATTTTTTTATTTATTTGTATTTTTTTCCTATACAGATATTCCTTTCACATCATGACTTTCCCCACTGTGGTTGGCATAAGAAATTAAATTAGAATTTTGGTGGGAGTTTGGTGGATGCCACAGATGATACAAAAAGGCCAGCAGATGACACAGAAAAAGTTTAGAAATAAGCCTGGGACCAGATTGTGAAGGCCTTTAAAAGTTAAAGAAAAAAATTAATATTTTCTCCTAGAGACAACATAAATCCAATAGAATGGGTTGACCTGATGAGGTCAGTTTAGAAACATGCATTAAATATATGTAAAGTATTGCATGATATCAACATATTTTATCTTTTAAAATCATAAATATACAAAATTTCTTTTTTAGAGTTTAAATAAGTAAAAAGTTAAAATTTGTGAAAAGAATGCAAAAGTCAGCAGATTAAGTTAAGACATTTTAACATTGACCTACATGTAGCCTATAACTAAACACTTAACCCAAATTTTACAATAAGGTAAAAGAAAAGAAAAAAAAATCCCTCTCTGGTATGATGGGAGAGCCAAAAAATTTTACACGGACTTTCTAGGTCATGGGGGGCACCAGACCCCTAATCCCTGCAATGTGGAAATAATTTTAATTCTGTATATATTTATATATGTACTTGTCTTTCACATTAGAATGTAAGCTCCCTGTGTGAGTAAGTATTGTTTTATACTGTATTTGTATCTCAGCACCTAGAACAGTGCCTAGCACAGGCTAGGTGCCATATCTATCTCTATCTATATCTATCTGTTGGTTAATTTCCCAAGAATCATTGTGTGAAACATAGTTGGGGGGGAAAAACTAGTTGCTCTATAGTTCCTTTTTTTAAAAAAAAACTCTAACCTTCTATTTTAGAATCAATACTATGTATTGGTTCCAAGGCAGAAGAGCAGTAAGGGCTTAAGTGACTTGGGGTTAAGTGACTTGCCCAGCATCCTGTCACACAGCTAGGAAGTATCTGAGGCCACATTTGAACCCAGGACCTCCCATCTCTAGGCCTGGCTCTCTATCCACTGAGCAACCCAGCTGCCCCCTGCTCTATGGTTTCTTAAGTCAATAATACATTCTGCATTTAGTTATCATTACACAAATAAAACTTAATGCAAATTAAAAATGTATCTTATTCCTTTAAGTTAATGGCAATATGATTTGCTTTAACTATTAGCATATCTTTCTTAGTTATGAATCCCTTAAAGTTCGGAGGAAAATATTGCAAATAGTGATAATATGGAAATAAGTTTTGATCAATGACACATGTAAAACCCAGAGGAACTGCTCATTGGCTCCAGGAAAGGGGAAGGAGGAAGGGAGGGAAAGAATACAAATTATGTAACCATGGAAAAACAGTCAAAATTAATTAATTAATTAATTAGTAATTTTTAAGAGGAATCAGAATCTCAGATCTGAAAAACACTCTGGATTAGGAATCAGAGGATTTGGTTTCAAATCTCACCTAGTGACTTAGGGCAAGTCAATCTTGTTATATGTCTTAGTTTCCTCATCAGTAAAATGAAGGGTATATAGACTATAGATGATCTATCAGGTCCCTTCTAGCTCTGAATTTATTAGGATCATATGATCTAGTCCCAAATCCTTCATTTTATGTTTGAGGGAAATGAGACTCAGAATTCTCATAATTAGCTCAAGTGCTCTAAAAGCTGTTTATTTTTCAAATCTCTGCATTTTGAAGATAATTTTTTAAAAATTCAAAAAGACAATAACTGCTTACATGATGGTTCAACTTTTAAAATATTCATTTTATTCTCTTTTCTAACTATACAACTGACACAGAAAATGTTCATTAATATGACTTGAATTCTCTTGAGCAAATTATTCACACAAAAATGGAAGAAAAGATTTAGAAATGGAGTCATAGCTTATTAGAAGACATAAAAAAATGTATGTAAATGTCAATGAGTAACCAAAATCTACCTACAGAAAGGTGAAAACTGTGGGAAACAAGCCATCATACTGTCCACAGGAAGGAGTCAATAGCACTACTGCAAAGAGGACCATATTATCAGATTAACCCTTTAGGAGGTATCACAAAGAATTGGCATATATTTGCTATGAAAATTTACTTTTTCATGAAACTAAATAAAGTCGTTAATGTTGTTAATGCTTAAAGAGAAGAATCCATAAGAACAGCAGGTTAGGCAATGAAAACTCCTGCAAGCTGTCAAAGTACAAAAAGCAGTGTATCTTATGCAGAGATTATTAATCAGGAGGCCTTTTGTTAGACATTTAAAGAAATGAAATAGATATGCCCTATTTTGCAGGTCTTTGAATTTCTGCTTAAATATCATGAGACACTCTTTGTGTCAGCTCCAAGCATATTCTCTGGCTATTCCACATGCCTGGAATGCTCTCCCTCCTTCTCTCTGCCAGAGTTCCCTGCCTTCCTCTAAGTCCCATCTAAACTTCCAATTACATGATGTAGTGGCAAGAGTGTCAAGCTATCCTGAGTTCAAATCTGACTTCAGATTCTAGTGTATGTGTATGTGTGACCCTGAGCAAATCACTTAATAACCCTGTTTGCCTCAGTTTCCTCATTTGTAAAATGAGCTGGAGAAAGAAATGGCAAACCATTCCATTATCTTTACCCAAAAAATCCCAAATGGGGTTGCAAAAAGCTGGACATGATTGAAAAAAAAATTCCATCGTTTACAGAAAGTCTTTCCCAACTTCATTTTAGTGCCTTCCCTCTTTTAATTATTTCATTTTTTATCACATATGTCACATTGGTCTATATTTGTTTGCAGATTGATCCCACTAGATGGTGAGGCTTTTGCCTCTTTTTATAACCCAGAATTAAAATGTTTTATTTTATATGTATTTTAATTTTTTATTATATATATTATTAAATTATATATTATATATTAAATTTTTAAAATCTGGGTT
>NW_025366712.1:0-1166 GCF_016433145.1 Gracilinanus agilis | reverse complement strand
CTTCTTTCCTTTCTCTTTCTCCCTGTCCATATCCTTGCTACAAAATATGTGTCTTGTCAAGAGGTGGGTAGCATTCTTTATTATTGATCACTAGATTGATCAGAGTTCTCAAATCATTTAAAGTTTTTTTTTTCTTTCTGCATAATGTTGCTGTTATTGTATAAATACTTTTCCTGGTTATGCTTACTTTGCTCTGAATCAGGTTATAAAATTCCAGAAGGTTTTCTGGAATGCTTACATAATTTATTTTTGAAATTAAATTTTTTCCTATTACATACAATAACAAATTTAAACTTTTTTTTGCAATTTTTGCAATTTTGAGTTCTAAATTCTCTTTTACTCTCCTTCCCTCCTCATTGAGAAGGCAAGTAATTTGATAAAGATTATACACGTATAAACATGAAAAATATCCTTTTCATGCTCATCATATTTCATAATTTCTCACAGTAATTCAAATGTAATCCATTATATTTATACACCATAATCATAATTTGTTCAACTATTTCCTAATTAATGAGTCCCCCCTTAATTTCCAGTTCTTTGTTATTACAAAAAGAGGTGCTATAAAGATATTTTTGCATGAGTCTTCTCTTTATTTGATCACTTTGAGTTTTAGGTGTAGTAATGGAATAGCTGAAACAAAGAGTGTGCACATTGAGTTTTGGGATATAGTTCCAAATTGCTTTTGTTGTTGTTGTTGTTGTTGTTTTGTTTTGTTTTTAAACCCTTAACTTCTGTGTATTGGTTCCTTGGTGGAAGAGTGGTAAGGGTGGGCAATGGGGGTCAAGTGACTTGCCCGGGGTCACACAGCCAAATTGCTTTTCAATGTGACTGAACTAATTCACAGCTCTACCAAAAACCACATACATGTGTAGCCCTCCAATAATTATTTTCTTTTTTTTTTGGATATCTATGCCAACATAATGAGTATGAGGTGGAAATGTAAAGTTAGTTTAATGTACATGTCTCCACTTATTAGTGATTTGGAGCATTTTTTCAAATGGTTTGAATTTCTTCCTTCAAAAACTCTCTATTCACACATGATAAAACCAGCGGAAATGTGCGTCGGCATGGGGGGGTGTGTGTGAAGGTGAAGGGGAAAGTAGGAGCATGAATCATGTAACCATGTTAAAAACTAATATTAATAAATGTTTAAAAAAAACTCT
>NW_025366711.1:0-5326 GCF_016433145.1 Gracilinanus agilis | reverse complement strand
GGTCTAGAAGAGACAATTTGAGAATCATTGGTCTCCCTGAAATGGGAAAAAATTAATAGAAATTTGGACTCCATACTAAAAGAAATTATTAAGCAAAATTGCCCTGAAGTCCTACAACAAGAGGGCAATATAGACATTGAAAGGATCCATAGATCACCCTCTACACTGGACCCAGAAAGGACAACACCAAGGAATATAATAGCGAAATTCAAGAGCTTCCAAGTAAAATAAAAAATCTTACAATAAGCTAGAAAGAGACAATTCAAATATCAAAGAGCACCGATCAGGATCACACAGGATCTGGCAGCCTCCACGCTAAAAGACCACAAGGCTTGGAATACGATATTCAGAAAGGCAAGAGAGCTGGGCCTTCAGCCACGGATCAAATACCCATGAAAATTGACTATATACTTCCAGGGGAAAGTATGGGCAGTCAACAAAACTGAATATTTCCAAGTATTTGCACAGAAAAGACCAGGGCTAAATGGAAAGTTTGATATCCAACCACAAAAATCAAGAGAAACATGAAAAGGTAAATAAGAAACAGAGGGGAAAGAAAGAAAATTCATAATTTTTTAAAATTTGCCTTTTTAAGGGCCTCAGTAAGATCTAATTATCTGTATTCATACATGGAGAAATGCTATGTATAATTCTCTGTAGTGAACTCTATTCACTATTAAGTATTCACTATTATAGTGGTCTGAAGAATGATTTATGGGGAGAGGGTGGAGTGCTGAATAGTCTAAGAAGATATGGGTGTTGGGAAAGAGGAGGGTGAATGGAGGGGGACACCAGGAGAAACTTGAGAGAATAAGAAAAATAGGATATTCTACTACACACAAAGAGGGCATGGGATGGGGAGGGGACAAATACTATTATAAGAAGGAGAGGAAGAGAGCATTAAGAGGTAATTTTCAAACCTTACTCTCAGTGTAATCAACTCAGAGAGGGAAGAGTAGCTATACTATCCATTGGGATATAAAACTCTTATCTAACCCTACTGAGAAAGTCAGAAGGGATAAACCAAGGGGAGCAGCGGAGTGGGGAGGTCAAAAAAGGGAGGGGAGAAGAAGGGGGATGGAATTTATTAGGCCTTCAAAAACAAAAAGAGGAGAATAACAAGGGAGGGGATAGAAAGGGAAGTTAATCAAGGGAGGGGATAAGGGATACTGGCTTAATAGCAAACCACTGGTTTAAAAGGAAATAGTTTAAGAAGAAGGGGTAGGAATAGGGGAGAATACAAAAATGTCAGCAAATGCACAGCTGATAATTATAACTTTGAATGTGATTGGGATGAACTCTCACATAAAACGGAAGCAAATAGCAGAGTGGATTAGAAACCAAAATCCCACCATATGTTGTCTACAAGAAACACATATGAGGTGGGTGGACATACACAAGTTTAAGGTTCAGGGCTTGAACAAAATCTTTTGGGCGTCAAATGAGAAAAGAAGGCAGGAGTGGCTATTGTGATTTCTGACAAAGCCAAAGTAAAAGTAGATCTGATTTAAAAAGACAGGGAAGGTCATTACATCCTGATTAAAGGCAGTATAGACAATGAGGAAATAACACTGCTCAAAATATATGCACCAAGTGGCATAACATCCAAATTCATAAAGGAGAAACCGGTAGAGCTCAAGAAGGAAATAGATAGTAAAACCATAATAGTGGGGGATCTAAATATTCCTCTTTCAGATCTAGATAAATCAAACCAAAAAATAAATAAGAAAGAGGTAAGAAAGGTGAATGAAGTCCTAGAAAAATTAGATTTAATTGATATGTGGAGAAAAATAAATAGGGACAAAAAGGAATACACCTTCTTTTCAGCTGTACATGGTACATTCACAAAGATTGACCATGTAATAGGGCATAGAAACATTGCATACAAATGCAAAAGAGCAGAAATAATAGATGTAACCTTCTCAGATGATAATTCAATAAAAATAATAATTAGTAAGGGCACCTGGACAGGCAAATCAAAAACTAATTGGAAATTAAATAATATAATTCTCTACAACCAGTTAGTCAAAGAAGAAATCATAGAAACAAGCAACTATTTCATTGAAGAGAATGAAAATGATGAGACATCCTACGAAACTCTGTGGGATGCAGCCAAGGCAGTACTCAGGGGGAAATTTATATCCTTGAGTGCATATATTAACAAATTAGGGAGGGCAGAGATTAATGAATTGGGCATGCAACTTAAAAAACTGGAAAGCGAGGGGGCAGCTGGGTAGCTCAGTGGATTGAGAGCCAGGCCTAAAGACAGGAGGTCCTAGGTTCAAATCCGCCCTCAGACACTTCCCAGCTGTGTGACCCTGGGCAAGTCACTTGACCCCCATTGCCTACCCTTACCAATCTTCCACCTATAAGTCAATACACAGAAGTTAAGGGTTTAAAATTAAAAAAAAAAACTAGAAAGCGAACAAATTAAAAATCCCCAGATGAAAACTAAATTAGAAATACTAAAAATCAAGGGAGAAATTAATAAAATCAAAAGTAAAAGAACTATTAAATTAATAAATAAGACTAGAAGCTGGTATTTTGAAAAAAAACAGATAAAATAGACAAAGAACTGGTCAATCTAATAAGAAAAAAGGAAAGAAGAAAACCAAATTGACAGCTCCAAAGCCAGGTCAAAAGAAATAGAGCAAGTTTGGGGCACCCATCAAGTCACTGGCAGTTCCAGGGCCTGTTCCTAAGAGCAGCAAGATTTAGGACCCCAAAAAGCTAAAGAACGCGCATGGACTTTGAGCGTAGACACAGAGCGCTGGCACGGGCAGAGGCACGGGTGGAGGCGGACACAGGCTCCAGCTAAGGCTCTGAAACCCTGACTGGGGAACCAGTGCAGACAGGTATACAACTGTGGAAGCAGTGCCCTGAGACTTGTAAAGGAACCTCCTGCAGAGGATCAAGCAAGGGGGTCCACCAGGGGGCTTGACCTTGAGAAAAACCAGACCTCAGACCTCAGGACCCAAAAGACCACAGACAAATCCTGAGCACGAGGATAAACCTGAAAACAGGCTAGGCTAATGATGGCTACCCAGAATCAGGAAGTTCAGAAGAGAAAGATTAACAACAAGAAAAAGAAATCTTTAACACTCGACAACTTTTACACAGGGAAAATCCAGTCAACCGAGCAAACAGAGGAGAAGAACAAACAAGCATCCAGACCCTCCAAAAATAATGAAAACTGGTCACAAGCTCTTGAAGAGTTCAAAACTGAGATGACAAGAAAATTGGAAAAGATTTGGCTAGAGAAATGGGAAATAGCTAAAAAGGAAATCAGACAAGAAAATAACAGTTTAAAAGGCAGAATTTTGCAATTGGAAAGTGAGGCAAGTCAACTGAAGACCAGAAATGACCAGATTGAAAAGGAAAACCAGTCCCTAAAGGCTAGAACTGAGCAATTAGAAGCTAATGATCTCTCAAGACAACAAGAACAAATAAAACAAAGTCAAAAGACTGAAAAAATAGAAGGAAACATGAAATATCTCAATGAGAAAATGACAGACCAAGAAAACCGGTCTAGAAGAGACAATTTGAGAATCATTGGTCTCCCTGAAATGGGAAAAAATTAATAGAAATTTGGACTCCATACTAAAAGAAATTATTAAGCAAAATTGCCCTGAAGTCCTACAACAAGAGGGCAATATAGACATTGAAAGGATCCATAGATCACCCTCTACACTGGACCCAGAAAGGACAACACCAAGGAATATAATAGCGAAATTCAAGAGCTTCCAAGTAAAATAAAAAATCTTACAATAAGCTAGAAAGAGACAATTCAAATATCAAAGAGCACCGATCAGGATCACACAGGATCTGGCAGCCTCCACGCTAAAAGACCACAAGGCTTGGAATACGATATTCAGAAAGGCAAGAGAGCTGGGCCTTCAGCCACGGATCAAATACCCATGAAAATTGACTATATACTTCCAGGGGAAAGTATGGGCAGTCAACAAAACTGAATATTTCCAAGTATTTGCACAGAAAAGACCAGGGCTAAATGGAAAGTTTGATATCCAACCACAAAAATCAAGAGAAACATGAAAAGGTAAATAAGAAACAGAGGGGAAAGAAAGAAAATTCATAATTTTTTAAAATTTGCCTTTTTAAGGGCCTCAGTAAGATCTAATTATCTGTATTCATACATGGAGAAATGCTATGTATAATTCTCTGTAGTGAACTCTATTCACTATTAAGTATTCACTATTATAGTGGTCTGAAGAATGATTTATGGGGAGAGGGTGGAGTGCTGAATAGTCTAAGAAGATATGGGTGTTGGGAAAGAGGAGGGTGAATGGAGGGGGACACCAGGAGAAACTTGAGAGAATAAGAAAAATAGGATATTCTACTACACACAAAGAGGGCATGGGATGGGGAGGGGACAAATACTATTATAAGAAGGAGAGGAAGAGAGCATTAAGAGGTAATTTTCAAACCTTACTCTCAGTGTAATCAACTCAGAGAGGGAAGAGTAGCTATACTATCCATTGGGATATAAAACTCTTATCTAACCCTACTGAGAAAGTCAGAAGGGATAAACCAAGGGGAGCAGCGGAGTGGGGAGGTCAAAAAAGGGAGGGGAGAAGAAGGGGGATGGAATTTATTAGGCCTTCAAAAACAAAAAGAGGAGAATAACAAGGGAGGGGATAGAAAGGGAAGTTAATCAAGGGAGGGGATAAGGGATACTGGCTTAATAGCAAACCACTGGTTTAAAAGGAAATAGTTTAAGAAGAAGGGGTAGGAATAGGGGAGAATACAAAAATGTCAGCAAATGCACAGCTGATAATTATAACTTTGAATGTGATTGGGATGAACTCTCACATAAAACGGAAGCAAATAGCAGAGTGGATTAGAAACCAAAATCCCACCATATGTTGTCTACAAGAAACACATATGAGGTGGGTGGACATACACAAGTTTAAGGTTCAGGGCTTGAACAAAATCTTTTGGGCGTCAAATGAGAAAAGAAGGCAGGAGTGGCTATTGTGATTTCTGACAAAGCCAAAGTAAAAGTAGATCTGATTTAAAAAGACAGGGAAGGTCATTACATCCTGATTAAAGGCAGTATAGACAATGAGGAAATAACACTGCTCAAAATATATGCACCAAGTGGCATAGCATCCAAATTCATAAAGGAGAAACTGGCAGAGCTCAAGAAGGATATAGATAATAAAACCATAATAGTGGGAAATCTAAATATTCCTCTTTCAGATCTAAATAAATAAAACCAAAAAATAAATAAGAAAGAGGTAAGAGAGGTGAATGAAGTCCTAGAAAAATTAGATTTAATTGATATGTGGAGAAAAATAAATAGGGA
>NW_025366710.1:0-8069 GCF_016433145.1 Gracilinanus agilis | reverse complement strand
TTTGTATAGTATTGGGATTAGTTGCTCTTTGAAAGTCTGATAGAATTCACTTGTGAATCCATCAGGTCCTGGCGATTTTTTCTTAGGGAGTTCTTTGATGGCTTGTTCAATTTCTTTTTCTGATATGGGATTATTTAGGTATTCTATTTCTTCTGCTGTTAATCTAGGTAATTTATATTTTTGTAAATATTCATCCATATCTAATAACAATCATAAATTGTTATATTTGTTGCCATATAATTGGACCAAATAGTTCTTAATGATTGTCTTAATTTCCCCTTCATTAGAGGTGAGGTCTCCCTTTTCATCTCTAATACTGTCAATTTGGTTTTCTTCTTTCCTTTTTCTTATTAGATTGACCAGTACTTTGTCTATTTTATCTGTTTTTTTCAAAATACCAGCTTCTAGACTTATTTATTAATTCAATAGTTTTTTTACTTTTGATTTTATTAATTTCTCCCTCGATTTTTAGTAGTTCTAATTTAGTTTTCATCTGGGGGTTTTTAATTTGCTCGCTTTCTAATTTTTTGTGTTGCATGCCCAATCCATTAATCTCTGCCCTCCTTAATTTGTTAATATATGCACTCAAGGATATAACTTTCCCCCTGAGTACTGCCTTGGCTGCATCCCACAGAGTTTGGTAGAATGTCTCTCCATTGTCACCCTCTTCAATGAAATTGTTGATTTTTTCTATGATTTCTTCTTTGACTAATTGGTTTTGGAGAATCATATTGTTTAATTTCCAATTGGTTTTTGATTTGCCTGTCCAGATGCCCTTACTAATTATTATTTTTATTGCATTATGATCTGAGAAGGTTACATTTATTATATCTGCTCTTTTGCATTTGTTTGCAATGATTCTATGCCCTATTACATGGTCAATCTTTGTAAATGTACCATGTGCAGCTGAAAAGAAGGTGTATTCCTTTTTGTCCCTATTTATTTTTCTCCACATATCAATTAAATCTAATTTTTCTAGGACTTCATTCACCTCTCTTACCTCTTTCTTATTTATTTTTCGGTTTGATTTATCTAGATCTGACAGAAGAATATTTAGATCTCCCTCTAGTATGGTTTTACTATCTATTTCCTTCTTGAGCTCTGCCAGTTTCTCCTTTATGAATTTGGGTGCTATGCCACTTGGTGCATACATATTGAGCAGTGTTATTTCCTCATTGTTTATACTGCCTTTAATCAGGATGTAATGACCTTCCCTGTCTTTTTTAATCATATCTATTTTTACTTTCGCTTTGTCAGAGATCATAATAGCCACTCCTGCCTTCTTTTTCTCATTTGACGCCCAAAAGATTTTGCTCAAGCCCTTAACCTTAAACTTGTGTGTGTCTTGTAGACAACATATGGTAGGATTTTGGTTTCTGATCCACTCTGCTATTTGCTTCTGTTTTATGAGCGAATTCATCCCATTCACATTCAGAGTTACACTTGTTAGTTGTACATTCACTGACATTTTTGTATCCTCCCCTATACCCACCCCTTCTTCTTACACTATTTTCTTTTTTTTTGTTTGTTTTTTTTTCTTTTAAACCCTTAACTTCTGTGTATTGACTTATAGGTGGAAGAGTGGTAAGGGTAGGCAATGGGGGTCAAGTGACTTGCCCAGGGTCACACAGCTGGGAAGTGTCTGAGGCCGGATTTGAACCTAGGACCTCCCATCTCTAGGCCTGGCTCTCAATCCACTGAGGTACCTAGGTGCCCTACACTATTTTCTTTTAAACCAGTGGTTTGCTTTGAGCCGGTATCCCCTATCCCCTCCCTTGATTGACTTCCCTTTCTGTCCCCTCCCTTGTTATTCCCCTCTTTTTGTTTTTTAAAGCCCTAATGAATTCCCTCCCCCTTCTTCTCCTCTCCCTTTTTTGACCTCCCCACTCCCCTGCTCCCTTTGGAGGATAAACCCTTCTGACTTTCTCAGTAGGGTTAGATAGAGTTTTTTATCCGAATGGATAATAAAGTTACTCTTCCCTCTCCGGGTTGATTTCACTGAGAGTAAGGTTTGATTATTACCTCTTAATGCTCTCTTCCTCTCCTTCTTATGATAGTATTTATACCCTCCCCTTCCCATGCCCTCTTTGTGTGTAATAGAATATCCTATTGTTTTTATTTACTCAGATTTTTCTTGGTGTCCCCTACTATTCCCCCCCTCTTTCCCAGCCCCCATGTCATCTTAGACCATTTAGTATTCTGTCCTCTCCCTATGAATTATTCTTCTGGTTGCTATAATAGTGAATATTAAAATAGTGAATAGAGTTCACTACAGAGAATTATACATAGCATTTCTCCATCTAGTAATACAGATAATTAGATCATATTTAAGCCCTTAAAGAGTCCAGTTTAAAAGATTATGAGTTTTCTTTCTTTTCCCTCTGTTTCTTATTTACCTTTACATGTTTCTCTTGATTTTTGTGGTTGGGTATCAAACTTTCCATTTAGTCCTGGTCTCTTTTGTGCAAAAACTTGGAAATCCTCAATTTTGTTGAATGCCCATACTTTCCCCTGGAAGTATATAGTCAGTTTCAATGGGTAGTTGATTCATGGCTGAAGGCCCAGCTCTCTTGCCTTTCTGAATATCGTATTCTAAGCCTTGCAGTCTTTTAGCGTGGAGGCTGCCAGATCCTGTGTGATCCTTATTGGTGCTCCTTGATATTTGAATTGTCTCTTTCTGGCTTCTTGTAAGATTTTATCTTTTACTTGAAAGCTCTTGAATTTGGCTATTATATTCCTTGGTGTTGACTTTTCTGTGTCCAGTGTAGAGGGTGATCTATGGATCCTTTCAATGTCTATATTACCCTCTTGTTGTAGAACTTCAGGGCAATTTTGCTGAATAATTTCTTTAAGTATGGAGTCCAAGTTTCTATTAATTTCTGCCTTTTCTGGAAGACCAATGATTCTCAAATTGTCTCTTCTAGACCGGTTTTCTTGGTCTGTCACTTTCTCATTGAGATATTTCATGTTTCCTTCTATTTTATCAGTCTTTTGTCTTTGTTTTCTTTGTTCTTGTTGTCTTGAGAGATCATTGGCTTCTAATTGTTCGATTCTAGCCTTTAAGGACTGGTTTTCGGCTATAATCTTTTGGTTTTTGGCTATAATCTTTTGGTTTTCCTTTTCAATCTGGTCATTTCTGGTCTTCAGTTGACTTGCCTCACTTTCCAATTGCAAAATTCTGCCTTTTAAACTGTTATTTTCTTGCCAGATTTCTTCCATCTTCCTCAACATCTCATTTTTGAACTCTTCAATAGCTTGTGACCAGCTTTCATTTTTTGGGGGAGGTTTGGTTATTTGTTTATCCTCCTCTGTTGTCTGGATTTTCTCTGTGTAAAAGTTGTTGAGTGTTCCAGAGTTTTTCTTGGTAATCTTTTTCTTCTGGGCTTCCCTATGGCTTGCCATTATTAACCCTGCCCCTTTTCAGCTTTGTCTTCACACTCAGGATCTGCCTGCGCTTTCTAAGCTTCCAATGGCTCCGGTCTTCTTGTCCTCAGGGTCAGGCCTCCCGGTAGTCCCCGGGGTCAGGCCTCTCGGTAGTCCCTGGTCTGCCTCTTTGCCCCAGGCTCCTTCAGCGGTCTCAGGGGCTGCTTCCACAGCCGCGCTCCCATCTGCACCGGGTCCTCACTCGATGTCCTAGCCTGTGCTGGAAGTCTTTATTCACGTCTAGGGCACTGCCTTCACCCACACATACACTTGGGGAAAATCCCTGCATTAGAGATCTTTCTTCATGCCTGGGGCAGAGCCTTCACCTATGTAGATGCTTGGGAACGTCCATGCACGCCCCCAGCCACTTGGGGTCCCACGTCTGGCAGCTCACAGGTATAAGCCCTGGGGCTGCTAGTGATTTACTGGTTGCCCCAATCCTGTTTTCACTCTTGTGCATTGGCCTTGGCACTGTGCGTGGTGTGTGTGTGTGGGGTGGAGGGGCTTCTTCCTCTCGCGTTTTAGTGAGAGCTGTTTCACCCCTTTATAGCATGGAAATGTCCCGATTCTGCGTACCTCAATGCTGCACCCTGTTGTGGGGTTCCTTCGTTCGTCTGGGTTCATTTTTATGTCCCCTTGAGGAGTCCTGTATGCTTCGGTTAGGAGAGATCGAGCAGCTGCTCCTTACTCTGCCACCATCTTAACCAGAAGTTTTCTCAACCTGGAAATTAATTTTTAAAAAATTTTAATAGCAATTAATAGGAAAGATAAATGCACCTGTGGCCATCACCACCCCCCTGGATCACTGCAGCACCCACCAGGGGGTGGTGGAGCCCACTTTGGGAATCACAGAGTCCTAGACTTTCCAATCCAGCCCTATTAACTGAGGACAATTGTCATCCTCAAGAATACATAATTCCACTTCCTTCCTTTTCGATGTCATGTCAGCAGCTCAGTGGACCCCTGCCTTTGTTAGTTGAGCTCTCACTTTCTTTGGCAATTATGTCCACCAGCATGTAATTGTTTCTCTCTGTTCTTGACCCTATTATGTTTAATACTCACCTTGTTGTACTGAAATCACTTTCACAATAGCAATACACACTCAAGCCAATAATTCTGAGAACAATAATAACATCTTTCCTGCAGAAAGTGAGGAAAATAAAATCCCGTGAAGTAGGCAATGTGAGTATCCTTATTGCATTTTATAGATGAGGAAAATAAGCCTTAAAGATACAGTTAGGTAGCACAGTAAATTGAACAGTAGCTTGGAGTCAAGAAGAGATGAGTTCAAATTTTACCTCAGACACTTGCTAACTGTAACTTTGGGCAAGACACTTCGCCTCTGCTTCAGTTTCCTCAGTTGTAAGAAGGCAATAGTAATAGTGTTGTGGGGGGCTTGAGGTGAACCCTTTGGGTTTGGGAAGGGTACTTCCCTCACAGGGAGTAGACAAGGTCTATTGCTGTAACTCAGTTGGTTCCAGGTGTGGAGAGGGCATGGCTTGGGGATGGGCAAGGTGGGAGTATCAGGCAGTGGAGATATTAAAGAAAGTTATGATTGGGAGTGGCCTCAGGCTTGAACCCAGAGAGTAAGGTGGGGGTTTGGGAGCCAAGAGGTGAGGGGAGGAAACAGGTGAACCTGGAAGAGGGATCTTGAAGTGGATGTTGCTTCTGTAGAGGCTGAGGAGGAGGGAGGCTTTAGTTGTACCTCAGCCAATGGAGGAGTCCCCTTCTCATCCTCCTTCAGGGAGGCAAAGTGGCTTTTGAAGGCTACATTGTCTAGAACAGTGATGGGCAAACTTTTTAAAGAGAGGGCCAAAAGAAAGGAAATGCTCATTTGTCAGTCTGTTTCTAAGACAACTCTTTCGAAGTTTCATTGTATTGTATCCTACTTATTGTATTCATCAGATTAGGCATAATGTCATGCAGTGGATAGAACATTTCAGGGGGCTGCATCTGGCCCACAGGCCGTAGTTTTCCCATCACTGGTCTAGAACATCCTTCTGAGAACTTTCCCCACTAGTGGTCAGCAAGGCACATCCTACAGGTCTTCCTAAGATCCAGGTTCTGACTAAGTTTAATGAAGGCTGAAATATAGGGAATGGCTGTCCATTTCCCTTCCCTCCTGCAAAACAAATCCAATTGGTGGATGGTATTATAATTTAGGGTGCCATGGATAGGCCAAGCCTCTTGCTTATCAAGGGTGTAACATGACCATTCAACATTACAAAAAAAATTAGTTTCCTTTTTCTCAAGCTGTCTAGAGCCAATTTTTTCCAATTTTTAAGTGTGCACTCTAAAGGGGAATCTTGGAGTATACTCAGTCTCTGTCTCATTTAGATGCGAAATGGCCAATTCCTCACAGAGGGTCAACAACTGTGCATCCATAGAGGTTTCCTAACTGTTAGCACTCAGCTCAGCACTGAGGCGAGTCTCCTCTCAATTAGATTGTCTTCTAATATAGAAAGAGGTGACAGTAGACCCCAAATCTGACTGACCTCTGGGGCCAATGGGAGAGAGAGCAAAAGAGGTCCCACAAAGATGTCACCCCCAAAATGGGGGCTTCATGAGTCCAAGAAAGGCCCCTTCCTACCTGAGAATCTGTGTGATCAGGGTGCAAGAGCAGCTTTCAGGAGAGTCAAACATGTTAGGTGCCAAATGTTGTGAGGGGCTTGAGGTGAACCCCCTGGATTTGGGAAGGGTACCGCGGAGGTTAAAATTAATATGCAAAATAATAAATATTATATTTAGAAATATTTTATTAATAACAAACTAAAAAAAGAGACTAACTAAAAGGTACTAACCAGCTCGCTCCCAGGAACCAAAAAGAGAAAGTGGGTGGAGTTTCAGCCAACTATAAAACAATAACATGACCATGCAAACGTGGAGGCACAGGAGAGATTAAAGGGAATTCTGGGAAATGCTAAGGACTTATGGGGGATGCGGTCAAAAGTTAAAAATCTCCATTTATACATAACCCCCTGTGATCCTTTGGGAGATCAATCTCCCCAATGTATCATAAAAACATAATCAACATATAAATTGCAATAATTTGTGGATAAAAGGAAAAAAAGAACAAAATCAATGATTGCTACATTAACAAAAAGCCAATTTGAGGGCAGTCCCCATTAGCATAAAAGTATACATTCAAAACAAATGCATTCAACCCCCCAAAGTTCAAATTCGTTATATCTCAAAGTTCACTCTGGATCTTTTGGTGCAGTGTGTGGTCTCTGCAGGCATCTTCATGGTGCCTTCTCCAAACAGGTTCACTGTCTGGATTCTGGGAGGTAGCAAATTTCTTATTCTCTAAATTCAAATCAAAGTTCACAACAATAAAAAAGACCTCCCTGAGGTGGATAATAATACAGGGATCACTCAGGGATACATGGCTGAGTTATAAGGTATATGAATCAATTGCAAAAGAAATAAAAAAATCCACATAAAAGAGAAAAAAATAACTCGTGGATGAAATATAAAATATTAAAGTCTTATGTCTAAAAATTCTAAGTAAAGGAAAAATAAAACTATAACAGGTCCTTGAATCAGGCCCAATTAAAGTGATTTAAGTAATTATGCACCTACCCAATCAGAAGCCAGGACTACAGAAAGTTTGCCACACTTATAAAAGACAGAAAAAGGGACTAGATTATAGGAGCCAGAATGGTAGCCAGGATGATGTGGTTGGATGAGGAGTGGTTCAGAGGAAACCTTGCATCTTAACATATGTTAAATGCCTCAACCTCAAACTCCAAACAAGTTCAAGTCCTCTTGTTTTGTTTACATCAATCCCACTGGGATTGGTTGATCTCTTTGACCTTGTGCTTTATTTGCACTATGCAGGTTGGCTTTGTGCTTCTTTAGCACTGTGCAGTGGCTCTTTTTAAGTATTCTTCTGGAATCAGACAGAATCATTAAGCAAAGTCCCGTAATTATTTAAACAATTAATGGCATTATTCTATAGTTTAAGGCCTTTTGAGTATGCATTAATATTAGAACAAATGTATTTTAAACTTATATTACTACAAATTTTAAAAAAGATTAATAATGATAATGTGCTCAAATACAAAAATGAGAGAAAAAAGAAACTCAAAACTGTATTGCACATACAAGGGAAAAAAATAAAAGAATGTTTTAAAAATAAAAAAAAATATATAGCTTAGAATCAGTGAAAGGTTTCTCACCCAAAAAATGAGATTTTATTTCCTTTTTAAACTTGGCCATGAACTACTGTGAAAGCAAATTATTTTAATAGAATAACAGATTTATAAAAAAAATAATATAGTAAATGATGTACATTCAAATAAAATACCAAATTCCCAAAATTCACAATAGCCCACTTATTGACAATAGCAAACAAACCCATTATTGTGTAGGATTCACATGAGTTTATAGATAGCCATTTGCTGTGTGATGTTTAAAAAATCTAACTTGTCACAAATTCTACAGATATAGCAAATCTTTCAACGTTGGCAATTGCTGATGAAAATCTATTTGGGTCTAAAACATCACCAAGAACTTTAGATCCTTCTGGTGGGAAAGTAAATTAAAATAAAGAATTAAAATATCAAGCATACAGTAGCTCTTTTTGGCTTCCTATGTAATATATAAAAAGTTTGGGTAGGAACTTCTGTTTGGTTCTCTACCTT
>NW_025366709.1:0-8410 GCF_016433145.1 Gracilinanus agilis | reverse complement strand
TAGTACATATTATATATTAAGGTAAATGTATTCTATATTAAAGTAAATATATATAATTATATCCCTGGACTTTAGAATATTAGGTGCTTGGGTTTATTTTCCTATTCCATATATATCTTATATAACAGAGGACCGGCCAATAAAAAAGTCCAGTCTCTCTGAGCATGCCCAGCATAGCTGGCCCAATACAATTAATTCCCCACAAGAACTTCAGAGCATGTACAAGTATTCTATGACTATACCTGGTCCTCTTACTGGGAGCCTTCTGCCAAGCCAGTCTCTTTCCTGCATGGCTATGCTTGAAAACCATTATTGTGATCTCCAAGTGATGGAGTAGCCATAGCCACCTCTCACCTGTCTATTCTGGTGCTTGCATGTATTCTTTCCTCTCTTAGGTGAAAGTTGGAGTTGGCTGTGATCTTATGAGCATTGATCTGAAAGAACAAGCCACCAGAAGTCTAGGGACCCGAGTCACTGCCAATGTGTGCCCAGTGTGCCAGCAAGACCCCGAGGAGCCCCCCCCCCCCGCATGAATCAGCCCAGCAGTGTATTGACCCAGAGACACCATTCATTGGCTATCCCACTTTTGGAAGTAAGCTTATAGAACCAAGTCCATTCCCATTCCCCAGGGCCAAGGTGGATGGGAGAAGAATGTGCCTCCAGTTCGGTGGAATGCTTTGCACTTCTGTTATTGCTATATTTTCTTAGTAATAGTATATAAAGTATATAATAAATAATATAATATATAATAATTATGTTAAAATTAACTGATGTTAATTGGTCAAATGTGAGGGATGTTTTAATTTATAATATCAATCAGTTATTAACTTGCATTTCTATTGAATAGATAACATTAGAGAAGAGATAAGAGAGAACCCCAAACCCTTAGGGGTACCCCTAGAATACTGAAGAAGAAATTTAACTCCTCTCTCTACTCAGTGTAAATGGGAGTTAGGATAAGAACTTTAGTTTGTATAAGGATACGTTTGCATATGCATATATATATATTATACACACACACACACACACACACACACACACACACACACACACACACCCCTCTCTCTCAAAATGTCACCTCCTTGAGGTCAAGGCTATTTTTGCCTTTCTCTCTATCGCCAGAATTTAATGAGTCACTGTCTGATTCATGGCATGAACTTCCCTGCTATCTCCACATCATGTAATCTCTCCTTGGGCCATCATCTCTACCTCCTTTTTACCTGAAAACTGGAGCCCAGCCCTGGAACCACTCTGGGTTTTGATAGCCAGTTTCGGTTTTATTTTACCCAGATCCCAGCTAGCCCACTGAGCACAACCTGAGCTAAGCATCACCAAGCAGCCATGATGCCTGCCTCCTCCCCACCTTCCAGGTCCCCTTCGATGTTGTTGTTTCCCCTTCAAATGTTAGTGCCTTTCCTTGCCCTTCCTAAATGCAAAGACTATCATCTTTGTCTGTATTTAGGCTTAGCACAGTACCTGGCACATAGTAAGTGCTTAATAAATCCTTTATCTCTCTATCTAATGAATGCTTGTTGATTGCTAATGCAATAAGCAATGGTTTCTATCTATAAATTCTACCAAGGTGAGGATTATATTTGAAGCCCAAACCTTGCTGCAGGAAAGGGGCTGAAACTTTAAAATTATAATAGGAAATCTGCATATTCATATTAATGAGTAGTTAAATGCATCCATAATCTTACACATTTTCTTATTACAACTATATGTGACATTCTAGCCCTCCAGCTAAAATTAAATCAAATTTCTGCTTAGAGTAGGAGAATAACCAAGAGTTGAATACCAAATATACAACCAGAAGTTTACATTTGAAGAATTTAGATGTTAGAAGAAATGAGATATTTGGGAAGCTAGAGAAGAGGGTACTCACTAAGGAATTATTCCACAAAGATTTCTGAAAGGTTATGAAATTGAAGAGTATATTTACATGCCTTCCTTGCCCAGTTTGCAACTATTTTCTATAGAATGAGGGGGTAACCCTTAACTATTGAATAATTTGTGAACTGTACTAATCAAACTATACATGACTCTTCTTCCCATTCAAATGTAATTTTTGTGATGACTTTTGTAATGGTGGAGACAAGGATTGTCAAGGTGGTAAAATGAATGCTTGCCTGATGGGGAAAAGAAGAGGAAAGAAAGGCAGAATTCTAAGAGAGGAGACCATACTCCCAATCTGAGTGTTAAACTGGTTTAAAACAGTGCTGTGAATTTGATATCTATTTGGCTGCATCCCTTGAGACTCTGATCCTGTTTTACTTATCATCTAAGAGCCTAAACCCCTTCCCAGTTCAGAGATTGCCAAAACTGGATTATCTCTACCTTGTTGCCCTGCTTATAATGTTCCCCAACCCTTCCCAAGATGAAACTGACCATTTAAAATTTTCTCTAAATTCTTTTTTCCTTTCTTCCTTTTTTCCTCCCTCCCTCCCTTTCTTCCTTCCTTCCTTCCTTTCTTTCTTTCTTCCTTCCTTCCTCCCTTTCTCTCTCTCTCTTTCTTTCTCTCTCTCTTCCTCCCTCCCTCTCTCTCTTTTTTTCTCTCTCTTCCTTCCTTTTTTCCTTCCTTCCTTCCTTCCTTCCTCCCTTCCTCCCTCCCTTCCTCCCTCCTTCCCTCTCTCTCTTTCTTTCTTCCTTTCTTTCTCTTTCTAAAATTAGGCCTTCTTTTTCTTTTTTAATGTGGAGCAACTGGTTGAAGACTAAAAATTCAGTCAAACCAGATAATTGGCATCACATAGACAAAAACAAGAGAAAATTCTCCCCCAAGGAGTTGTCTGAAAGCTGATCCCACCTTCATCTTTTTAGCCACACACACAGAGAAACTGTATTGACACCTGGGTTGTCTGAATACAAAGAACAAAACCATCCCTGATAGTTAATGCCCAGAACAAAAAACATGAGGAAGGAGGGTTCATAAAAGGTAAGTTAATTGTCAAATTGTCCCTGCTTCTTAATTCCCCCCTAGTTCATTGCTTATCCTGTCCCTCACCAAGGCAGCATCAGGGCTGAACAGGGGACCCAACAGTCTTAAAGGGTTGGGTGCTCTTCCTGTCTCTTTCTGGCTTTGAGACCAAGGCAAGTCACTCTTTCTTTTGAATATGGACAGATTTCAATTAAGTAATCCTTTCTACTCACTAATTTGGTTTTTGCTAAGAGAGATTTTATTTTTTAAGCTTTATTGGTACATTTTGTTTTTGCATTATATAGATTTATTGACTATACCTACTCTGGGAGAGGTCTCTTGAATAAGTAAAATAATAAGTAAAACTAATATTGTAATGATCTCATCTGAAAGTGCATACAACATTTCTAATCTCTTTATTTTATAATAAAAAGAAAACTATTTTCTCTCCCTCACCTCCCACCTCATTGGATTTTAAAAGAAAGACAGAAAAATGTATTGTAGCAAATATACATAGTCAAGCAAAACAAATTCCTTCAATGGCTATATGCAGAGATACATATATACACATGCATATACATCTATGCACATGCACACATATACATACATGTACAGTGTTGTTATCTTGCATACATGCATGCATATGTGCACATTTATACTTTGTTATGTACCCAAAATTACCTCATTGTAATGGATATGGATAGCATGTTTCATAATCCATCCTCTGGAATCATGAATAGTCACTGTATCGATCCTGGTTTTCCAGCTTTCAAAGTTGGTTTAAAGGATAGCTATTATGGTAGAAATTGTTCTGCTTCTGCTCA
Source organism: Gracilinanus agilis (assembly GCF_016433145.1). Classification (NCBI taxonomy): domain Eukaryota; kingdom Metazoa; phylum Chordata; class Mammalia; order Didelphimorphia; family Didelphidae; genus Gracilinanus; species Gracilinanus agilis. The sequence goes on along the minus strand of NW_025366709.1, from coordinate 4,672 downwards.
TTGCATTCTTCATCAGTTTATAAAAGTCCTCAGAATTGTTTGTTTTTATAATATTAATATTATATAGTAATAATATTCATCTGTTCATTTTATAATATTGATGTTACATAGTATAATCATTTGTTCATTTTTATATTATCATATAGTATACATTAATAATTCATTTGCTCATTTTTATATTAATGATGATTTTATAAGAGTGATATCACATAGTATACATTAATAATATTCATTTGTTCATTTTTATAATGTTGATGATTGATTTTATAATATTGATGCTACATAATATAATCATTTGTTCATTTTTATAATATTATCATATAGTATACATTAATAATATTCATTTGCTCATTTTTATATTAATGATGATTTTATAAGAGTGATATCACATAGTACACATTAATAATATTCATTTGTTCATTTTTATAATGTTGATGATTGATTTTATAATATTGATGTTGTTTATTACAAATCGCTCTTCTTGATTCTAGTCATCTTACTCTGTATCGGCTCATACTGGTCTTTCCGCTTCTTTTAAAAATCATCAATTTCTTCATTTCTCACAGCTCAATAGCACTCCAACCCATTTATACACTACAGTTAATCCAGCCATTCCTCAACTGACAGGCACATTTCCTTCATTTCCAGGGGTTTTCTTGGTCCCCACAAAAAGAGCTGCTATAGATGTTTTTTTACATAATGGACCTCTCCTTTGTTGGTGTCTTTCATGTACAGAACTGATACTGTTTTGTAACTTCTATAATTCCAAGTTGCTTTTTGGAGTGGTTATGCCAATTCACAGGCCTGGGGTAGACTTATTAATGTAGAAATTTCCCACTTCTTTAGACAATGCCCTGGCTAAGACTAGAAGAGGTTAAGTAGTTTAGGATCTGTGTTAGCAGAAGTTCTTTTCTCACCTGATTTTCCTTACACTAAAGAAATCTCCAGTCTGATTAAAAACAGAAACAAATGAAAATAGAAACTTCTATAATATAATGGTAGCTAGCATTTATATAGCACTTTAAGCTATTTAGAGACAGCTAAATGGCTCAGTGGATAGAATGCTAGACTAATGCTAGTTAGGAAGATCCAAATTCAAACGTGACCTCATACACTTACTAGCTGTGTGATTCCAGGCAAATCACTTAACTTCAGTTTGCCTTAATCCACTGGAAAAGGAAATAGCAAACCACTCCAGTATCCTTGCCAAGAAAACCCCATTGTCAGTTGGTCCATGGGGTCACAAAGAGTCAGACACAACTGAACAACAACGAAATAAAGAGCTGACCCGCATTAATAGAGGGAGTTTCACTCCTGTGTAAACACCATCACAAGTCCAATTTCTATCCTCTGGGAGATACGGGACTCCATGGTGAAAATAGTAAGTGTCTGTGGGTTCTGGCCCCCTGTGTGTTTTCTTGTTCTGACTCTGGAATCTCATGGGATCTGTCTATAACTTTTAGTCTTAGAGACTTGGCTGCCATGATGGAGAAGTCAGGTAACCTGGTCATAGTCACGCAGCTGTACAGGGCAAAGAGTAGGTCTCGCTATCCCCAAAGTAAGCCAACTTTCCACTGTGATCCATCAGACAGAGTTAAATTGCTATGTATAATTGAAAAGAAGACAATGTTTTCTGTGTAGATATCCCCTTTTCCTCTATCTTGATTTATATTTAGAAAGAACCCAACATGATATAGTAGAAAGAGCATTGGTCTAAGAGTCCAAACACTTGAATCTAGGTGTCTGAGATTTATTGTCTTTTACATCACTAAAATGGGAATGATAACATACCTCTTTCTCATGGATATCATGAGAATTAAATGAGATAATGGAAAGAAATTCAACTCAATAAATATTTACATAGCACTTACAGTGTTGTACTTGAAGTGTGGGTTCATTCTTCCCAGGAAATGTATGTTTGCAAAGGAAGAGTAAGCCCTCAAATTAGGGGAATGGGGAATGTTTTATATACATTTTTTTTTCTTTGCCATTTTAGTAAATACTTTTTTTCCCTAAAAACTAATTTCAGTTAGTTGATTGTCAATGTGAAGTATGTTGGTAAGGGCTCCTGACCTAGATAAAATACGTGAAATACCATCCCTTAGCTCTCTAAGAACAGTAATCAATCTCACTCTCTGGATTCCCTAAGCTGTGAATGAGTGATATGGGGGAGTGCTACAATGGTATAAAACCTTTGGACATATGTAAAGCACTAGATAAACATGAATGTTCATTATCTCAGTTCAGTTCACTTGAAAGCTCAGATGCCAATTCCTCCATAAAGACTTCCCTAGTTAGTGCAATCTTGTTCCTCAAATTACCTTTTATTTGCTTATCTGTATGTGTGCTTAGTCCCTTAGTGAGTTCCAAGAGAGCATGGTACATGTTTTCCATTTTTGTCTTTGTTTTGCCATAAGAGAGACCTAACAAATTCTTATTGAATTAAATTAACAGCTGACATTTTTATATATCTTCAAGCCTTATAAAGTATTTTATTTACATTATCTCATCTGATTCCTGTTGAAGGTAAAAACCTTTTTATATTGGTACAAATTAGTACAGATATGTAGCAGTTGGGTAAATAAACCAAACAATTATCTAGAGTCCGGTAAAATGATGTCCAGAATAAGGAAGGAAGGGAGACAGACAGACAGACAGACAGAGACAGACAGAGAGACAGAGACAGAGGGACAGAGGGGGGAGAGAGAGAGAGAGGGAGTTGGGGAAGAGAGATAAGAAAAAGGTGGGGGGGGGATGAGAGAGAGACAGGGAGGGAGAGAGAGAAAGAAGGAAGGAGGGTGGGAGAGGGAGGGGGAAAAAGGGAGGAAGAAAGGAACAGAGGAACAGAGGAAGGGAGGGTGGGAAGTAGAAAGGAAGGAAGGAAAAAAAACCAAGCAATTGTAAAAAATCAGCCTAGTCAAGCAAAACAAACCCCTCCATTGGGCATGTCCAAAAAATATGTCTCATTCTGTTCCCTGAGTCGATCTACCTCATCGGATCTCCATCAAACTTTTAAGTATTATCTCCCATATCACAGCTGAAGAAGCTGAGGCTTAGAATGGTTAAAAGACCTGGCCAGAGTGGCAAAGTAGAGTCTGAGGTGAGAGTTGAACCTAGGTCTTCTTGACTCCAAGACTAGCACATTAGTGATACCTTAGTGGTCTGAAACACTTAATGCAGTTTCTAAAAGTTCTTTCCTTGCTTCCAGGGAGAAACTCACACATGATAAATTCTGGATAGCTGTTTGTCTCTTAACTAGATTAATTAATTAGTAATAAATTAGCACAATTATTATGATGTTAACTTTAACAATTCCAACAATTATAGCTATTATTTTTAATGCAATCAAAAATTTTGGGATCCTCCCTTTTTCACCTTATTAACAGTGGTATATTTAATTCCTTTAATGTTTGTATATGTAATTTGAAAGGCTAGTTAACAATATTATTTTAGATCAGAAATGTTAGTGTGGCTCCAATATATAAAATATGTATTTATACCAATGGAGTCTAGAGAATGAAAAGATGAGGATAGAAGAAATCAAGCAAAAATGCATATATAATAAAAAAGATAAGCTTCAAGCCTTTCCTACAGGGTAGTAAAACATGCTAGAACCATGTTCTCCAACTGTTTAAAGCTTTCAAGAACTCAGGCTAGTCATTGTACCACCAGGGGAAGCCTTTGGAAGAGGAGGAAAAAGGGTTGGGGGGAGACTGTCTTGGAAAATATTTTCCTTGATGCTTATTTATTTCTTCTTTACTCTGAAATATCATAATGGAAACTGTAAAGTGTTATATGGTATTTTTTATAGGCTAGTATCAGCAATTTTTTCTTTCATTTTCCCTCTTAGTGAAAATGTATTTCACTAGCGAAAATAGAAATACTGGTGTTTTAATGATTTTTTTTTCACTGACTGATATAGAGAAGAGTATTTCTGTTATCTGATTTAGTATGGTTACTTTTTTATTTAACGCTTTTTTCTGTAAGGACTTATAAATCTCAGTTTCACAAATTTATGCAAACTGTGACATTTCATGTGTGTTATATAAAAATTGTAAAGTAGAATAATAGAAAACAGTATTTTTATATCGTTTTGGTCAGGCATTTCAATTTATTGGTGCTAGGCCTGGCATTTAGGTAAAAACAAATTTTCACTTCCTGAAATTAGGGGAGAGAAAGTTTATCTTAATTAGAAAAGACCAGATAATTCACTCTTTCATTCAAGGACATTCTTAAGACAAACATGGTAATGAAAAACAGCTGGATCTTTTAACCACTTTTCATGTATTAGGAAGTTGCACAGATGTTCCCTTCATCCCCCAGTTTTCCCAATGTTTTATTATGTTATGTAGGTGTAATAACTGATATTCATTCATTCACTCAATAAATATTTCTTAAGTGCCTATGACAAGTAGGGCACTAAGTGCTGGATATCACTCAGATAACAAATATGCATGTATTAAGCATCTATTATGTATCAGAGATGGTACTAGTGGTCACTGGGGATATAAAGAAAGGATACAAAACAAAATGAAGTCAGTGCCTTCTCTCAGGTAGCTCAGAGCTCAATTGTATCTGCGAAGAAGTTGTAGGTGTATTATAGGGATACATAGGAAGGAAGGAAGGAAGGAAGGAAGGAAGGAAGGAAGGAAGGAAGGAAGGAAGGAAGGGA
>NW_025366708.1:0-8706 GCF_016433145.1 Gracilinanus agilis | reverse complement strand
CCTCCCTTCCTTCTTTTCTTCCTTCTTTCCTTTCTTCCTTTCTTCCTTTCTTCCCTCCCTTCCCGCCTTTCTTTCTTCCTTTCTTCTCTCCCTCCCTTCCCTCCTTTTTCCTTCCTCCCTTCCTTCCTTCTTCCATTCCTTCCTTCCTTCCTCCCTCCCTCCCTTCCTTTTCTTTTCTTTTTACATGTTAATACAATTAAAATGTTTTTCCAGACATTTTTCAGTCCATGTTCTTTCCCTCTTGTCTTTAGTTTTCTATTTCAACCAAGTCAATGTTTCTCTCCTCAGTGGTATAATACTTTTCCCATGATCTGTTAAAGGAAAAACTCAAGGTCTTAGTATTCTAGATTATGCAGAACTTTCCTGAGAGTAGTAAGGCTGCATCCTGAATGTCATGGAGGCTGCTCATACCCTGAAGAAGGACCTGAACTAGGCCCTACTGGAGCTGCATACTCTAGGTTCCAGGCAAGGGGACCCACATCTCTTAGAATTCCATCCTATGCTACATACAAGTGAACCCCTAGGTTCAGTGGGTGTACCTATTTAAGATACTCAATCTGAAACCTGCTAGAACCTGAACCTTCCCCTTGATTTGGCTCATCCTGATGCTTTGACTCCCACCTCAAACTTGAAACTGTGTGTTAACAATAACATCTTCTGGGGAGAAGAGGTAGGAGCAGTCTTATCACCTTTCCCCTAAACTACTGCAATAGCCTTTAAAAAAAAAACAACCCTTACCATCTATCTTAGAATCAATATTAATTATTGATTCCAAGGCAGAAGAGTGGTAAGGTAACAATTGAGTCAGATAATTTAGAAAAAGCTTATGTAGACTCAGAAATCCAGAAATGGAAAGTCAAATTTGGAGCAAGGAAAGAACATGGGATATGGATTACTGATACTGGAAGACCATTGTTACCAAAAGACTTCTACCCCTAATTGTGTCAAGCTATCCACACAAAAGATCATTTTGGTACACAAGCTATTATAGATTCCATCAAAAGGCAATGCATTGCTCCAGGAATAAGTACAATTACAAATAAGATCTGTAATAGTTGCTCTGTTTGTCAAAATTCAACCAAAGTGCATTCAGAAAAAAAAGGTTTAGGTGGTAGACTATTAGCATATTGCCAATTTGAGAGTTTGCAAATTAATTACATCAGCATGCCTAAAACTGGAAGATACAAGTTTTGTCTTATAATTGTTGATAGACTAATTAAATGACCTGAAGCTTTTCCATCAAATACCAATGCAGCAAGCTTTGTGGTGAAAGTATTACTTAAGGAAATTCTTCCTAGATTTGGTATACCACTTACAATAGATTTGGATAAGGGATCTCCTTTCAATCAGGGTATCCTTAGAAGAGTCTAGGAGACTCTAGGAATAACACCTAAATATCATGTTCCTTATCAGCCACAAAGTTCAGGTCAAGTGGAGAGTATGAATGGGGAACTCAAAACTATGGTAGGGAAACTCTGTGCTGAAACTCATCTCAAATGGCCAGATATTCTTCCCTTAGCTTTGTTTTACCTACATACAAGACCAAGAGCAAATCTGCATATATCATCGTATGAAATGTTCTTTGGACATGTTCCATTACAGCAAAGACATGTAAGGCTGTTTATGCAACTCTTTTAGAAGGAGATTGCCAAATTGCTTCATATTTAAGTGCCTACAACAAAGGCTAAGAGAATTACATGATATGGGAGTATTAATTCAGTCTGGTCCATTGGATTATTCTCTTCATAATTTTCAATCAGGTGATATGGTGTATGTGAAAAATTTTGCCAAAACATAGGCAACAGAACAGAGTTGTGTTGGTCCTTATACAATTGTATCAGAAAAGATATTAGGTAGAGATTCATGGTATCATTGTTTGCATATTAAATTAGCTCATGGAATAGATAAGGAAAATGTAGAAATTATTAATGAAGAAGAAGAAGAAATCATGGAAATTTAATATCATCAGTCAAATAGAGTAAGCAGTCAGAAAGATCAGTAAGGAAGAGGACATTCGGATGAAAGAGGACATGGATGAAGAGGAGGATTCAGGAAATTAATAGACATGGTACTAAGACTGAGAGGCTTATGAAAACATAAAACCGATAAAGACTTTGTTTAAAAGGAAATTTCCAAAGAAGAGAATTAAATGTGTAATTAATGGAGTAATGTTCAAAGGAATTTGGGTAATGTAAATAGCATATTACATATTCATATAATCCACGATTACACATAACCATGAAGAAATTTCATCAAGAAGCAGCATAAGAAGAAAGGAGATCTGAAGTTTTGAGAGGTATACATACATCCAACAGTAACATATTGTAACAGAACATAACAAAATATATACACAAAACATAAACAGGTTAGGGTACATTGTTTCCACACATGGAATAGAACAATGTATAAATACTAACAAAGTTAGAATTAGCTATAAAATAGATAATTACCAACAATGGATAGTTAGTTACTAACAATAGTTTCTTAGATTTAGTTAGACTAAAATACTAATAACATAGGAATAGTTTAGAATAGTGATGGGCAAACTATGGCCCTTGGGCCAGATGCAGCCCCCTGAAATATTCTATCCAGCTGCTAGCTTGACATTATTCTTAATCTGATGAATACAATGAGTAGGATACAATGCAATGAAATTTCAAAAGAGTTGCTTTAGAAACAGACTGACAGATGAGCATTTCCTTTCCTTTGGCTCCCTCTTTAAAAAGTTTTCCCATCACTGGTTTAGAAGATTTTAATGAGAAAGAGTTATAGTATCTAGATAAGAGTTAGAGGATAAGATAAGGTACTAATGTACATTACGCTACAGTACAATATACATAACAAAATTGCATTAGATCAGTGTTTCCCAAGCTTTTTTGGCTTATTGCCCCCTTTCCAGAAAAAATATTACTTAGCCCCCTGGAAATTAATTTTTAAAAAATTTTAATAGCAATTAGTAGGAAAGATAAATGTACCTATGGCCATCATTGCAACCCTGGATCCCTGCAGTACCCACCAGGAGGTGGTAGTGCCCACTTTGGGAATCACTGCATTAGATGAAGAACATATAACATACTACAGATTACATATCACAAACTATGTAAATAGATATGTAAATAAGTATATTGTGTATGTATTGTAAATTGTATTACAATGTATGTATTGTATATATAACGTGTAAATATGCACACCTAGTATATATATTACATATACACATATGCACGTGGGCATAGCATACATGTGTATGTTGTACGTGCATGTTGTGTGCGTCTATTATATGTATATGTGTGTATGTATGTAAATACGGTATGTAGTTATTTCAATATTAATTAAGTTACAGACAGTTTTATGCAAATGTTCAGGTTTGTGTAATTTAGGATAAGATTGTTTAAATCTTTATCAATTTAATTGTAATTTGCATGAGTAAGTTTAATGTTTTGGTTTAACTTTTATGTAAAAACTTATACAATGTGTTAAATGTATATTTTCAAAATTTTGCATTATAATAGTAGACTTTTCTGTATTCATTTATAAGGGTTATATTTCAATATTTGCATGAGGTTTGTGTTCGTATTTCTAATTTTGATATTAATTTTGTTGAAAATTTTGTTTTTTATTTCTTTACTTTGTACTTTGAACTACGTAACTGTTCATTGTATTTTTCCTTTTACTTTTCCTTGAATTGATCCCTAGAGTAAGGTAGTATTAGATAAGATAGAGTAAATGTAGTTTGTTTATTATTTGGGGTTAGAATTTTAGTTAGTTGTTAGTGCACAAATACCAAAATATTGTGTGGAACACTATTTTGGTTTTGTGCAAAGGGAGGAACTGTTATAGGAAAATTATAGATTAGGATTTATTATAGTTAGTGAAAAAGCAGACCAGGCAAAAGCTGGCAGAGCTGAACATTCCAATTCTTCAGAGGAACCTTGCACATTGACTCTCTGTAATGGCAGTTGGCTTTGGAGAGTTGGAGTTTAGCAACTGACTGAAGAGCCTGTGGATATTGGGTTATCTCTGTGCCTTGGGAACAATATTCAGGATCATCTATCAAGCCCAGAAGTTCATTCAGGTTGAAATTAAAGTGTTGTCTTGTATGGTGGACATAAAGATATATCTTTCTCCCTGACTTCCCTAGTGGATTTACTTGGCTGTTTACCTGGAGTTTCCAGAGACTTGATCCAGCTTGAAAACCATCCAGTGTTTTCATCCATTCTTTGTGAGATTCCCAGTAACCCCTGCTTTATTAGCCCTGCCTAAGCTGGCTGCTTGTAGTTAGTGTTAGAGAAGCCATTTCCCCAATCCAACATTCTCTTGGGAGTTACCTGTAGACATTTAGAGACAGTTGATCCTCTTACCTCCACTTCCTGTCCCTGGTCCTTTATTAAACCTTTTTATAAAAGCTTCCTTGACTTCTCCTTCCCAGATTACAAGAGCCCACTGTTAAGTTACCCTGTTTCCCTGGCTGTGTTTGGGTTTTGTTACTTTGTTTTTTTCCCCAGCTAAGTTTGTGATAGTGTGCTACCTATTCCAAGTCAGTGAGGGACTAGGTTTACCCTGCTGTAGTTGTGTTTTCCTTCTAATCCCCTACCTATTCCCAGTTACTTATTTCAGTTCAAATCTAACTTTATATTATTACTACCTGTGTGACCCTGAGCAAAGTCACTTAGCCTCTGCTTATCTCAGTTTCCTTGTCTGTAAAATGAGAATAACAATAACACCTCCCTCCCAGGGTTGTTGGGATGATCAAATGAGGATTGTAAAAAGCTTACCACAATGTCTGGCATATAGTAAATGCTGCATAAATGTTAGCAATTATTATTATTATTATTAATTGGATCATACAAAATTACAATTAAAAGTCTTTTATGATCTGAGGTGTAAAAATTGGTCACAATGTACTACTTCTTTGCAAAACCAAGATAGATAATGAGAGAAGAGAATGAAAAGTTTCATGTATTAGCAATGGTTTATAAGTGGAAGCCCCAAAGCTGCCTAAGTAATGTCACTATACAGCTAAACTCACCTCTGTGGGAGAGAAGAATGACTTGTTGACTTAGGCATTGTGCATCTCTTTTGCCTGCTTTTCCTACATTAATTAAGCAAGATTTTGTCTTGACTAGAGTAAAAATTAGTGTTCAATGACTTTTGTTCCATTTTGTAACGTGCTACTGTAAAGCTGTTTGCAGGAGTGAACACTATTTGCACTATTGCTTGTTATATATTTCTCATCTCACTGGGAATCTTGGTAAATTGAGGAGAGAAGGTGTGCAGACAAAGATTAATAATAAACCAAATTGTTTACAGGGTCCTTGAGTGTGATTTCTGCTGAAACACTCAAATCGGATCTCCTTCTCTCTATTCCCACTGCTACTATCCTAGTGTAGCTTTTATTACCACCTATCTGAACTATTTTTTTAAACCCTTACCTTCTGTCTTAGAAGGAATATTATGTATTGATTCTAAGGCAGAAGAGCAGTAAGGGCTAGGCAATGGGGATTAAGAGACTTGTCCAGTCACACAGCTAAGAAGTGTCTGAGGCCAGATTTGAAGCTAGGACCTCCAGAACCAAGGTCTGGCTCTTGAGCCACTGAGTCACCTAGCAGGACCTCCTCTCTTCCCCCCCACCTGAACTATTTTTGTTGTTGTTCAGTTGTTTCAGTCATGCCCAAATCTTCATGATCCCATTTGGGGTTTTCTTGGCAAAGATATTGGAGTCGTTTGCTATTTCTTTGTCCAGCTCATTTTACAGATGAGGAAACGGAGGCAAACAAGATTAAGTAAGTTGCTCAGGGTCACACAGTTAGTATCTGAAGCCACTTTTAAACTCAGGTCTTCCTGACTCTAGACCTGGCTGGCACCATAGTAAGGTAATTAAAAAATGATTATTAATTGGTTGACTAAAAGCATGAATTGATTGGCTTTATCTTTTCCCCTCAGTGCTTAGCACAGACTCAAGGACAAAAATATATTATTAAATGTTTTCTAAATTAAAAGTAATTTTTTGCTATTATGAGCAGTAGAGATATGACACTTTTCAAAAGTTATTTTTTTCCTCTTTTTCCATAAGGTCTTTGGCATAAAGCAATAGAATTACTAGAGCAAATGGTTGACCAGTTTTGAGAAGAGAAGCAAAGGGGAAAGGGAACAAGCATTTATATAGCACTGACTATGTTCCAGACACTGTGCTTAATGCCTTTTTTTTTTTAAACCCTTACCTTCTGCCTTAGAATCAATACAATGTATTGAGCAGTAAGGGCTAGGCAGTGTGGGGGTGGGGGGAGGGTTAAGTGACTTTTCCAGGGTCACATAGCTAGGAAGTGTCTGAGGCCAGATTTGAACCCAGGACCTCCTGTCTCTAGGTCTGGCTCTCAATCCACTGAGCCCCCAGTTGCCCCCTTAATGCTTTTTACAAATGTTATCTCATTTGATCCTCAATATCCTGAAAGATATGTATTATTATTACTCCAATTTTGCAGTTGGGGAAAGTGATTTGTCTAGGGTCTCACAGCTAGTAAATATCTGAGGTTAGATTTGAACTCAGATTCTATCTCAAAGTTGTGGCCTGACATGGGGAACAGTGGCTACAGAAGTCTGGGAAATTTCCTGGATAAGGCCACAAAGTTATTTGGACTATTGGTTAGGAATAGCAGTTCTACTATCTTTTTTTTTTTTTTTTAAACCCTTACCTTTAGTATGAGTTTTAACACAGAAGAGCAGCAAAGGCTAGGCAGTTGGGGTCAAGAGACTTGCCCAGGGTCATACAATGAAAACATATCTAAGGCCAGATTTGAACCCAGGTGCTCTACACTATCTCCTGCAGCCTACTTTATTTTATTTATTTTATAACCTTTACCTTCTGTCTCAGTTCTAAGACCCCAACTTGAGGTCTTGGATCTTATTGCCCAGGGACATACAGCTAGGAAGTATCTAAGGCTAAATTTGAACCCAGGTCCTCAAACTCTAGGCCTGGCATTCTACCCACTGTTACCTTGCTGTCCCTGCTCTACTACCTTTTATGTAGGGTCCTATTCCTAATTTCCCAAATTCTTTGTAGTCTTCCCTCTCCATCCCCAGCCTCCAAATAACTTGTTTTACTTTTTTATTTGCTTATTTGCTTCTCTGTTTCCTCTAGGAAGATGTAAGCTTTCAGAGAGCAGACACTGCTTCATTCTCTGTCTTTGTATCCCCAGTACCAAGCACAGTGCCTGGAACTAGCAGACACTTGATAAATGCATATTGACTGACTCATTGGCACCTTGTAGGCACTTAATAAAAGTCTGTTAAATTAGATTGAATGGCCACCTCTTGGAAGTGAGGCCTTATTCCCAAGTCAACCTCAATCGGCCTTTTCCTGTGTCTTCTCTATCTTCAGGCTGCAGGCAGAGATCAGGGTGAGGGCAGGCAGTCTGTGGCCGCCCCTCCCACCCCCATTCTCTTGGTGGCTTACATGTGACTCCCAGCCAAATGGAGACTAGGCAGGAGGCAGCTTTTCAGTTCCAGAGCAGGTGCGCAGGGAGTTGGCAGCCGCCCATAGGTTCAGAGGTTGGGAGGAGGATCCACTGGTCTGAGCCAGCCCACAGGGGCCATCTGGTATCTGTAACCAGCAGCTCTGATAGGTAACTTCACCCAGAGAAGGAGACGAGTTAGAATTCCTAATAGGACATTTCGAGGCAACTTCCCCATTCAGTCTCGTTAAACCACCGAAGTGCCTCTAGGGGATTCAGATTCAGAAAACGGAGCCAGAGCCCAAGGAGGGAGAAGCCTTAGGAAGGACCGATTACAAAGAGGTCACGATTTCTGAAGTCCAGGCATAAGCCCCAAGATCGGGAGTTCTCCTCCAGCAATTTAACCCTCCGAGGGCTCCAGCGCTTCCTCACAGGTCTCCTTAAATCGCTTGTCCAGGGAACCGCAGCTTCTTTACGCCCTGGGCAGCTCTCTGTTTGAGGTTGGCTCAGTGACAGAACCCGATGGGGGAAATCCAACAGGAATAAAACGTTTTTGCAACCTCATCATTATTATATAACCACCACGCAAAGTCTTTCTCCTTCTTTTTAGAATCATTCCCTTAGTAACAACCAAAGGTTGATTAATTAATTAATCCGTATGACCTTAACAATAACCTCCAAAGTCTTGGAAACAGTTGGATTGAGGGTGGTCGTCCACTGATTTGTGTTAACACTGAGGACAAATGAGCAAAAATATCGGGCTTCAAACTGCAGTAGGAGGAATTAGGACAGATAAGGCTGGAGTTTGCCATGGGTTGGAGTCAAGGCTTGGCAACCTTTCAAAAGCAGAAATGCCAAAGTTCTGTCCTCTTTTCCTGTAGCACGTGGGGGTAGGGGATGATGGTGACTACATGCTAACTCAGGCAAGGTTGAGCTTCCGTGGCTACTCTGGTGTCAGAGGGACCATCGTGGGCTTTTGCAAATCATGGGGTGGTGGGCATAGTAGCAGCAAGCAGTCCACTGAAAGTCAGCCTACTCTCTTTGGAACATGTGCCAGAGGCTGCCAAGCCTAAAGCTAGGTTTTGAGACCACCCAGATGGTTGGACCCTACCAGGATTTTATAGCTTTCAGTTTGGTCTGGAGCTTAATGCTATAGAAATCGGTGCCACTATTTTTACACTGAATGCTATTCCTGCTGAGTGAATAGGCCCTCTGAGCGCTCTCTCTCTCTCTCTCTCTCTCTCTCTCTCTCTCTCTC
>NW_025366707.1:0-3050 GCF_016433145.1 Gracilinanus agilis | reverse complement strand
GGGAAGGGAAGGGAAGGGAAGGGAAGGGAAGGGAAGGGAAGGGAAGGGAAGGGAAGGAAAGGAATAAGAGTGAGTGAGTGAGAGAGGAAAAACACACAGGAACAAAACAAAAGCACTCAGGCCAAGGTCATTGTCCTCCTCTCAAAAGTTCTTGGCATTTTGTGTATCTGTGTAGCCAGCAAACCTTTCCAGCTTGGATCCTGCCTTCTGTCTTAAAGGACCCCACTGCTTAAAATCAGAAAAGATTCTGTGAGAGACCCAACACCAGTGGTTTTAACAAAGTGATTAATGAACATCTGTCACCTGTTCCAAAGACTTGGTTTCAAAACCAAAACCCCAAACCTCAAAGCAATGAAATAAGGCTATACGATGAATAGCCAATAGAAATAAATGCTTGTTGACTGACTGAAGTACTATTTCTCAATCTGAATCAGCAAGAGCCATGCTCCTCCAACAGCACTGCCAAGATAAGAGGGAGAGGGGCAGCTAGGGGGTTCAGGGGATAGAGGACCATGCCTGGAAAAATGAAGTACTGGGTTCAAATCTGTTCTCAGACACTTTCTAACTGTGTGACCCTGGGCAAGTCACTTAACTCCCATTGCTCTAGCCCTTCTTCTGCCTTGGAACCAATACACAGTATTGATTCTAAGATGGAAGGTAAAGGGTTTTGGTTTCTTTTTAAAGATAGGAGTGAGAGCCATCTCACCGGATAAGACTTTTATCAGTGCAAAGAATATGAATAAAAAGGCAAAAACAAAGTCCTTGCCTTCAAGTAGCAAACATTCTACTACAGATTCAAAATGTATTTTGAACGCAAATTTGTCCCTGCCATCCCCCATGTCCAGGTCTGGCCCTCCATCCACTGCCCCGAAATCAATGCCTTTTCCTCTTATCTTGCTGAGGCAGGTGCAGGGACTTTGACCAGTCCCCATCTCCTCCAACAAGCAGGGTGATTTTGTTACTACCATGCCAAATACCCAAAAAGCTCACAGTTTACCATCCAGGCCTCTTTTTTTGTTCTTCTCTGTATATTAAGATGTTTGTGGATAATTTAAAAAGCCATAATAAAAACGGGGGGAAAAAAGCCGACAAGCTACAGTGCCGCACATAGTCTGAGCTCACTGCTTTGGTTTTTTACCAAGTTCTTAGAACAGGCAACAGACGTTGATTAATCATTTTGCTAAATCCAAATTGGAAGCGTTCGCTAGAACACTTGCAAGGGTGGGCCCTCGCTATCCATTTTAATTATACTATTAGTAATAAATTAGCTGGTTTCTTACCAGTGCAAGCCATTTGTACATGGTACAAATAAATGAAGGCTGCCTATGGCATTACCTCATTGTGACTGAACCAAAGAATTGTAGAGGGAAATACCGTCATACAAAACCTTCTTGGGGAAGGGGAAACAAGCCTCGAACACACTGAACCTTTGCTGATGGTGCTGTGAATTGGTCTGGCTACTTTAGAAAACAATATGGTGGGGGTAGGAAGTGGGGAAGCTAGATGGCTTAGTGGATTAAGAACCAGGCCTAGAGATGGGAGGTCTTGGGTTCAAATCTGACCTTAGAAACTTTTTAGCTGTGTGACCCTGGACAAGTCATTTAACTCCCATTGCCTAACCCTTACTGCTGTTCTGCCTTAGAACGAATACATAGTATTTCTTCTAAGATGGAAGGCCAGGGTTTATTTTTAATAATAAAAAAGAAAACAATATGGAATTGTGAGAGAAGTCATGAAACTGTTTGTACCCACCACTAAACACAAATCTCAAAGATCAAAGTCAGAATGGAAGGCCTCATACATACCTCGCACAGTACCTGGCCCAAGGTAGACATTTAGTAATTGTTTCTTGATCAAAACCAGAATATTCACAGCGTTGCCTTTTGTGTGGTAAAAAAAAAAAAAAATGGATACAAGGCCATTCCCCATCCATTGGGGAATGGCTGAGCCAATTATGGTACATTGTTCAGTTGTTTTTAACCATTTGTGCCTGACTCTTCATGACCTTATTTGGGGTTTTCTTGGCAAAGATAACTAGAGCAGTTTGTCATTTTCTACTCCAGTTCATTTTGCAGATGAAGAAACTGAGGCAAACAGGGTTCTGTGACTTGTCTAGGGTCACGTAGCTAGTGAATGTCAGAGGCTAGATTGAACTTATGAAGATGAGTCTTCCTGATTCCAAGCCCAGTGCTCTACCCACTGTGACACCTCTCCCTCCTCTTACCTCTGTTCTAAAAATGTTCTAAGTTCTAGAAGTTCTGACAATGAAATAATGGATCTAAGCCCTATGTATTCACCAGATCAGTCTCTATTGATCCAAGTTCCCCCTTCCTCAACAATCAAATTTCCTCCCTCCTCTGTTCTATGTTCTAGAAGTCCTAAGAATGAAATCATGGAGTTTCAGTCATTCTCCTTTGAGTATTTTCAGCTCAATCTCTATTGACCCAAGTTAAGTCACCCTTCATCAACAATCTAATTTTGTCTCTCCTATTGACTCTGTTCTATCTCATTGGCCAGGTGTTCAATACAATTCAGAAAGTATAGAGGCAGCTCGGTGGCAGAGAAAACAGAGCACTAGGCCTGGAGTCAGGAGATCCTGGGTTCAAATCTGGCTTCAGGCACTTCCTAGCTGTGTGACCCTGGGCAAGCCACTTAATCCCCATTGCCTAGCCCTTCTTCTGCCCCAAAACCAATACACAGAACTGATTTTAAGATGAAAGATAAGAGTTTAAAAACCAATAATAATAGACTAAGCATAGTATTTGGCAAGCAAGTCACTTAACCCATCTGGTCCTCAGTTTTCTTCTTATGTAAAATGAGAAATCATAGTTCTTAGAGTTGGAAGACATCTTAGAGGTCAGCCGAGACTATTCCCTTAATTTTACAAATGTGGTATATAGATAGATGGATGGATGGATGGATGGATGGATGGAGACAGAGAGAGAGAGACAGATAAATGGGTAGACAGACAGACAGATAGATAGATAGATAGATAGATAGATAGATAGATAGATAGATAGATAGATAGATGGATGGATGGATGGACGGAC
>NW_025366706.1:0-2777 GCF_016433145.1 Gracilinanus agilis | reverse complement strand
CCCTTTGATCCAGCCATACCATTGTTGGGTTTGTACCCCAAAGAGATCATAGATAAACAGACTTGTACGAAAATATTTATAGCTGCGCTTTTTGTGGTGGCAACAAACTGGAAAAGGAGGGTATGTTCTTCAATTGGGGAATGGCTGAACAAACTGTGGTATATGTGGGTGATGGAATACTATTGTGCTAAAAGGAATAATAAACTGGAGGAGTTCCAGGCGAACTGGAGAGACCTCCGGGAACTGATGCAGAGCGAAAGGAGCAGAGCCAGAAGAACATTGTACACAGAGACTGATATACTGTGGTAAAATCGAATGTAATGGGCTTCTGTACCAGCAACAATGCAATGACCCAGGACAGTTCTGAGGGATTTATCGTAAAGAACGCTACCTACATTCAGAGGAAGAACTGTAGGAGAGGAAATATATAAGTAAAGCAACTGCTTGAATGCATGGGTCGGGGTGGACGTGATTGGGGATGTGGACTCGAAACTACCACACCAATGCAACTACCAACAATTTGGAAATAGGTCTTGATCAAGGACACATGACAAAACCAGTGGAAATGTGCGTTGGCCATGGATGGGGGGAGTGCGGGGGGTGAAGGGGAAAGTAGGAGCATGAATCATGTAACAATGTTAAAAATGATTATTAATAAATGTTTACATTTTTAAAAAAATCACATGAAAAAGTAGTTCTCAATAAATGTGAAACAAATTATCAATATTTTCTTCAAAACTATTCAAATTCTATTTATTAAACAAACAAAAACAAACTGTTGGTTTAAATATTTCAATAGCATGTATAATCATAGTTGGTGGCAACATACATTTTATAGAGGGAATTGGGAGTTCATTATGGAATCCACAGCCTAAATCTTTTTTATTTCATTGAGCTTCTAGATAATTGTACATCACAATAAAGGAACATAAAAAAATTATTTATTGGTAATCTGAAGAAACTACAGGGAAATATTTTCATATGGGAAAGAATACTATGTCTAGTTTATAAATTGAGATTTTGAACCTTGGACTTCATCCCTATAACTCCCTTAGTTTTCCCAAAATTCCCTTTAATCTCTTCTGTGCCTCCATGTTTTCATGGTCATGTTATTGTTTTATAGTTGGCTGTAACTCCTCCCTCTTTCTCTTTTGTTCCTGGGAGTGTGCTGGGTGAGTTTAAAACCTTTTCCCTCTAGTTATTTTTATGTTAGTTTATTATTAACAAAAAATATAATAGTTAGTTATTGAATATTAATTTTAAAATCCACATTTTGGCTAACCACAAAGGAATAGAATTCTCAAAAAAATTTAAATAGATTTTCAGTATAGTTAATAAGTTTACCCAAGAGCTGAGAGCTAGGGTTTCCCTTTTTCTCCTTATGTTCCTATGTCTTTTTTTCTTTTCTGGCTACGCAGCCTGCCTACTTTCACCCCATCTCAGCCACTGCAGACTCCATCAGCCTCCCAGCCTGCCAGCCACCTGCTTTCACTGCCACTGCCTTTTCACACACATCTGCTCCAGCCAGCATTCCTCATCACTCCCTTCCTGCAGCCTGCCAATCCTAACTGCTTTTTTTTTTGATGGAAGAGTGAGACCCCAATCCCTTCCCCCACCCCACATGGGATTTTCATCTTGTGCTACCATTTATTAAGCTGAAGTGTTAAATTGATCCTGAACTCCTGTATGAGAGAGACTTACAACTCAAGACTTTTTTTTCCCACAGGAAGGAGACTTCTCTGCATTATTTTCCTTTGGAGAGCAGAGAGACTAAATCAGTAGATTCAAAGTAGAAGTTTTGGGGATTTTGTCTCTACCTTTTGGCCAGCTCTTTCATATGCAAATGTCCTATTCTCCTCCCTCTAGAAATTTTGCTTCCTTTTTGTTTACTCTATAAACAAACCCCATTCAACCTCTTCAGGAATAATGCTGTTTCAAAGCAGGCTTGAAACTCTGAAACAACAGTTTGAGTTGGCAAAGTTAAAAACTGCTGTTTGAATCTGTTTAATTCTTTTCCAGAGGGTTTTTGTGCCATTCCAATACCTTGCAGTTGAGAGCTTGATTCAGAGGAGAAAACCATCTCCTCACACACCTTTGGCTTTTTCATTTACCCATACCCATCATGAAGGTCATTAACATTATGCTTTGTGCAGAATTCTCCCTCATTATGACAAAATTCAGAGCTCTGATGAAAAAAATCTGAATTGATGAAAAGACTGGGGGAGGAGAAATGACCTTAAAAAGAGATCTGAAAGTTTATTGCTTGCTAATTATTTTCAGCTTTCCCCCTCAAGATAGTAAACAAGTCTATTGGGATTAGTAAAAAGGATTTTTGACTACACTGCTTGTAACTGGTCATTTACTTATAATATTGTATTTGCTGATTTCTTTAAGGTTTAAATTTTTTAAGTTTATCTGTACTAATCTAATTAATATCTATTCTGTTATATGATTCTTTATCTGTACCATTTTCTTATGATTTTACTGAACAGCATATTATTATAAAAAGGCAATGAACATCTTACATATTTTTTAAGTTGTAAAAAGTCCATAAGTCTTATTTATCCTGGATTTATCATCTTAACTATAGAGGTCACATGCTGCTTATACAACCTTGGAGAATATAATGACTCAATAATTTAAATTGTAATTTAATAAGGGGTCTTTAAAATAACTTTAGAATACCTGGTACCTTCTGAATGAATGGCATGTTTTATATATATGTGTGTGTGTGTATATATATATATATATATATATATATATATATATATATAATA
>NW_025366705.1:0-7465 GCF_016433145.1 Gracilinanus agilis | reverse complement strand
ATGCAACTACCAACAATTTGGAAATTGGTCTTGTTCAAGGACACATGACAAAACTAGTGGAAACGCGCATCGGCCAAGGGTGGGGGGGGGCGCGGGGGGGGATTGAAGGGGAAAGGGGAGCATGAATCATGTAACCATGTTAAAAATGAATATTAATAAATGTTAAAAAAAAATAAATTAAAAAAAAACCCTACTTCTATATTATTCATATTTGTAATAATCTTTTGAAAACTACAACCCCAAATCATATATCCATATAACTAAAATGATAAATTATATGTTTTTCTTCTGTATTTCTACTCCCATAGTTCTTTCTCTAGATGTAGAAGGCATTCTTTTTCAAAAGTTCCATGGGATTGTTCTTGATCATTGCATTGCTATAATTTCCTTCCTTATCTCTTTTAAACAGATCAATTTTTACTTTAGTTTTGTCTGGTATCATGATTGCTTCTCCTGCTTTTTTTTACTTTAGATGATGCACAATAAATTCTGCTCCAGCCTCTTACCTTTACCCTGTGTGTGTCACCCTGCCTCAAATGTGTTTCTTGTAAATAGCATATAGTAGGATTCTGGTTTTTAATCCACTCTGATATCTGCTTCCATTTTATGGATGAGTTCATCCCATTTATATTCACAGTTATGATTACTAACTGTGTATTGCCCCCCATCTTATTTTCTCCTTTTGATCATGCTCTGTTCCCTTTCACTCTGTTCTTCCTCACCAGTGTTTTGTTTTTTATCACCCCCTCACGTCCCCCTCATCTCCCCTTCCCTCCAGTTACCTCCCCCTTCCCTTGTCTTATTCCCTTTCTACTTCTCTGTAGGGTAATATAGAATTCTATACTTTACTGAGTATGTTTTTTCTTCTCTGAGCCAGTTATGATGAGCATAAAGTTTAAACATTGCCCTCATCCTCCTCTTCTTGTAATAATTTTTCACACCTCTTTGTTATATAATTTACCCTTTCTATCTCTCCCTTCCCTCTTCTCTCAGTGCAATCCTCTTTTATGCTCCTTAATTTTTTTTTACATATCATATCAAAATCAACTTCTTCCTCACCCTCTTTCTAAGTATATTACATAGAGCAGCTAGATTATACCAAAGGGATTTTCTTAAAGCTCATCTATGGCCATGCCATCTCCTGATTCAATAAACTCCAGTGACTACCTGTTGTCTCCAGAATCAGATATAAAATGCTCCGTTTGGCACCGAGTCCTTTATAATCTAGCCCTCTCTTACCTTTCTAGTCTTCTCATATCTTATCCCCTTCAATCTAGTGACTCTGGCCCTTTGACTGTTTCACTAATAAAATGCTTTGTCTCTCATCTTTGGGACTTTCCCCCAGCTGTCTCCCTTGCCTGGAATGCTTTCCTCTACTCATCTCCTCCTACTGTCTTCCCTGGATTTCTTTAAATCCCAAGTAAAATCTCATTTTCTTCAGGAAGCTTTTCTCATTTTTCTCTTAATTCCAGTGCCTTCCCTCTGTTACTTATCTCCTACTTATCCTGTATATAGTTTCCTTTGTATATATTTGTTTTCTTCCCTTCTTGAGCTTCTTGAGGTTAAGGACAATTTTTTGTTTCTTTTTGTATATCCAGCACTTGGCACCAGTACCTGGCACATAGTAGGTGCTTAATAAATTCTCATTGACTGACTGAAAAAGACAAATATGCAACAGTCCCTGTCCTCCAAGAGCTCATATCAATTGGTTAGTATCTTATATGTCATTAGTTTTAATTGCTTCTTGATTTCTTTTTCTTTTACACCTAAAACCAGTTATCCTTGGTATAGGGGGGATTAGAACTGGACTTGGGACTTCACTGATGCCAGGAACTCTTAATGTCTACTTTCTCTACAAAGAAATACACATTTGTATTTTCTGCTGTTTCTGACTCTGTCTCTTGACTATCTGTCCTGCTTGTCACTCTATCTGTTTCTGGTTCTATCTCTGTCTTTCTCTCTGCCTCTATCACTCTCTGTCAGTCTATTCCTCAGCATTAACAAAGTATTTCCAAGATATTTACATGGTCAAAAACGCTAATAATAAGTGGAATAAGATGTGGCCCCAGCCCCCAGGGAGCTTATAGTTTAGAAAAATAGATAAGATTGATATAAATAAGGATAACACAAAGAATGTGATATGAGGAGGAATTAGGATTGTTTCAGTTTTTACTTGTACCTGTAAAGTTTAATTTAGTGGTTGGACTTAAATTATATGAAATAACGTGGTCACCAAAGTTATTATATCTCAAGTCAGAAGTTTATTTACCAAATTAGAGGGGAAACAATAAAGTAGAGAAATGTGAGAGAGGTTAGAGAAAATACCTATACTAGTCCTCAGCCAGGAGGGCTGGTAGTGAGTAACTACAAGGCCTCCTCCAAGATAGAAACTAGTCTCTTAGGAAATTAGGAAAGGAGTCAGCCCTTTTTATTCACCCAACGAAATAGTCCAGGAGTCAGAATCTAAATTGAAGCCATGATTCATGTTGCAGTCTCCAGTGAAGTCCCCTTGAAGACTATCTCCAGGAGACACTCTCCATGAGACTCATCTAGCACTAAGTAGGGTGGGAATTCACTAAGTGGTTTTTGAACTCCTCCACCTAGTTCAAGCTTATGTTGATTCAATCAAAAGGTAGACCCAGGAGAGTTAATCCTGTCTTCACATTAATCTAGTGAGGTACTAAGTAGGGGTACTTAAGTTATTGTTAGCCAAAGTTTTAACTCCAACTAGGCAAAGAGAATAAAGGATTCCATTTTCACAAGTGTAAACTCAGAATAGACAAAGAGAACCAAGAATTTCCTTTCACATACCCCAGCACTGAACACAATGCCTGATATATACATAGTAGCTACTTTATAAAAATATTTATTGATTTATTGATTATTTGCCTTAAATGTGTAAGTAAATGCTTGGTATTTTGGGAAGTGAGGAATCCCTTCTGTATGGAGTGATTAAGGCAGACGTCTTGGAGGAGATGACCCTGTAGAATGGATGGCAGCCAAGAGTGAGACATTAGGATTTAGGGCACTCCAGGGATTAGGGATGAGTTTGAGGAGCTATCTAGGGTTATCTCTCCTCTTTCTCCTGAGACTTTAAGTTCTGATGCCAAGAAGCAGGGACAAAGGTCTCAGCACCTGCTGCAAGGAAAGGTTTAAAGCGGGAGAAGATCAGAGCTTTGGAGGTTTCACACTTGGAAAATTGCCTAATTCTTTTTATCAGAAAACTGCTATTCTTATTGCCCACTATCTCTGGGAATTCAGGGTTCTAGCCAAACAGGTTGGTTCCTGGCCAGAATCAAGCTCCTTTGGCATGTTTGTGATCAAAATTAGTGCTAGTTTCATCTTTCCTTTAAACCACTAGTGACTAAAGAGTGGGATCTGATGTCTGTCAACTAGATGATAACCTTCCCTTATCGGTGAGGCTTTTTGATGATGTGACTGGCTCAATCCTATTCAATCCAATAAACAAACCTTTACTAAATGTCTGTAGATATGGATGCTGAATGCTGGACAAGGTCAGGGTTTAGATAAGAACCAACGTTTTTAGGTGTCTGAATATTTCTCGATATTTCCCTCAAAAGTCCATCTTGTGAGGGAGATGCTGTCAGTAGTATGATATAGATTTTACATATGGGGAAGCTGAAGCTTACAGAGGGGAGAAGACTTTGAGTAATATGGCAAGTAGATGTCCTAGCTGGGATCAAACATAAAATAAGACACAGGCACTACCTTTGTGGATCTTGGGCATGTAGAAGGCACCAACATATAATAAGTCCATTTCTTGTTGTTCAATTGTTTTTGGTCATATCTGACACTTATTGACCCATTTGGGGTTTTCTCAGCAAAGATACTGGAGTGGTTTGCCCTTTCCTTCTCTAGCTCATTTTACTGATGAGGAAGCACTTTTACTGATGTGTCCAGGGTCACACAACTATCCAGTGTCTGAAGTTGGATTTGAACTCAGGTCTTCTTGACTCCTTGCCTGGCATTTCATCCTCTCCCCTACTTAAGGTCATTAGAGAGGTGCAAACATGCCATTCCCTTAACTCTCGGTAGCTCCCTACTGATTCTAGGATGAAACATAAACTCTCCTCTTTGGCATTTAAAGCCCTTCACCATCCAGTTCCAGCCTACCAGTCCAGATTAATTAATTGTACATGACCACTTTTCACACCCTGAATGTGCAAGGAGCACTGGTATATTTTGTTGCTCCCTTACTATTTCCCACCTCCATGCTTTTGGATGTCTCTCATTCCTAGATTGCACTCCTTTATTATTCTTAGGATGTTTTATTCCTTCAAGGTTTATCTCATGTGTGAACTTCTACAGGAAGTATTTTCTAATCTGCTTAGTCATTCATGCTCTCTTAATCATAAATTATTATTATATAAATCACATATTTATATATAAATAACAAATTATGTATATTATATTTAGTTACCTGTTTAGATGTTTAGGTAGAATCAGCAGTCCTTTGGGGGCAGGGACTATTTTTTATTTTGACTCAGTGTCTCCAGAGCAGAGAACATTGCCTTGCACATAAGAGACACTGCAAAGATACTTATTGGATTGGGATGAGGCTACCAGGAGGAGATGGGATTGAGCTTGAAGAAGGAGCTAGGGTTCGACAAAAAAGAAAGGATAGGAGGAAATTCTAGGCATAGAAAAGAGCGTATAATGACGTGTAAGGCAAGAGAATTCTGGAGATATGTGATCAGGAAGAAGACAATCATCCAGTTTGATTGGAAAGTAGACTGTGCATATGTTAGTAATCTATCTGTAAAGTTAGGGTAATGCATGATTATGGAGGATTATTGCTTCCAATGTCAGGCAAAGGATCTCAAATTTTGTTTGGTAGTCAAGTACCCTCTTCTGTGACATTAGGGGTTGATCCGCATGATCCCCATAATCTCCAAAAGGCCTCTTCTAGTTCTAAATCCTACCAATATCCTGCTATTAGGGCAGCTAGATGGCTCAATTGATAGAGAGCCAGGCCTAGAGATGAGAAATCCTGGGTTCAAATCTGGCATCAGACACTTCATAACTATAAACCTGAGCAAACCACTTAATTGCCTCAGTTGCCTAGCTCTTACTGTACTTCTGCCTTAGAACTAACTCTTAGTATCAGTTTTAAGATGGAAGGTAAAGGTTAAAAGAAAAAGAATATTCTGCTATAAATGATCAGTTTCTCACTGACAGGGGTGATAGGCTATTTTATTTTTCATTTTTTTGTTTCCTCAAAGGCTTTTCACTAATCTCTGACCTAAGTAAGTGTTTTTTAAATTGTTTTTGTTTCTAAACACTGTTTATGTTCTCACCTCCTCTAATGAGGACCGTTAAATACAGTACTGGTTGGAAAATTTCAGCCCTGGGATTTTAGGTAGTTTGCTGTAGCAACATTCAGGAGTCCTAGATTCAAATCTTTGTCACTGCAAATACTTTTTTTATGACCTTTGGCAAGCCATTTTCCATCTTTTTTCTTTTTATATAAGATAGGGATCAATGTGGTAGATGATCATAGAGCTGAAGAATACCTTAGAAATCATCTAGTTTAATTCTCTCACTTTTACAAATGAGCTTTTTTTTATTGAGAATGGTCTTCTGACTATGTGGGACCAAGGTGAATGCAAGGGAACTGAAAGCAAGAATGAGAAAGGGAATTATAAGGGTGCATCTCACTGGACCTTAATTTTGTTGTAAAATGAGAATAATAAACTAGATGACCTTTTAGGTCTCACACTTTCTGAATAGTAAGCAATTCACTTCATGTCTCAGTTTTCTCACCTCTCAAATGGGGATAATAGTAACTATACTATCTGTAGTTCACCATGGTTGGCAAGAATTTGTCAACTTTAGTGGGATGCTGATGATTATTATACTAGGTTGGGTTGAGAGAAATGTCAAGTTTGTTTTGATTCAATCAAAAGATAGACAAAGGGAAGTTAATCCTGTCTTCACAATCTAGTGAGGTATTTAAGTTAGTGTTAACTCAGGATAGGCAATAGAACAGTGCTCTAATACTTTATTACCTTTAATTTATTTTTTCATTCTCCAATTGATACCATCCCCTCATTTTCACTATGTTTGCTTCTTACATGGTTTAAAAAATCTTTGTCTTATTCTTTTTCTTTTCATTGGGAAGTTTAATACACTCATATTTAGGGTTATAATTATTAAGTCTATTTTCTCACTAAATTCTTTTGACGTGTATTTTTATCCTCTTTTAAGTCATTTAGTATTTTGGTTTATTTTATTATAGCAATCTGAACTTTATTTCCCCTCCAATTCTCTCTTTTCTGTTATCCCCCATAATTACAAGTTCATTCAAGCCCTGGCCCTGTTCCTTGACTTTTTTTTTATCTTTTTTATCTTGTGCTATCTTCCCTTTCATAGATTCATATTTTATTATGATATACATTTAGAGCTAGAAGACATTAGGGGTCATTTAGTCTGATCACATCATTATATAGATGAGGAAAAGTGAAGTCAGAGAGGTTAATTCACATGTTCATGGTCATCTGGATAGTTGATCTGAACATAGGTATTCAGCCTCCAAGTTCAGCACTCTTTGACTGATCTCATGGTGCCTCCACAAAATCTATGACTTCTTGTTCAATCTCATTGTGTCTACTACTTCCTTCCACATAGCAAGAATTAGGAGCCTGGCTCGGTGAAGCTGCTCTCTTGAAATTTCCCTTTCCTGCAATAAATGAACACAAAATCCCTGTCTCGGTCCCATTTATCTTAGTGGGATCACTTAAAAATCTTTTAAAAATCTTTGACTTTTTCAAAATTACACATGAAACAGTTTTTAAAACATTTTAATATGTTGTTTTTTTCAATTATGTGTAATAACAATTTTTAACCTTTTTTTTAACAATGTTGTGTTTAAAAATATTTCCCTCCTTCCCTCCCCTCCCCATCCCTGAGATGGCAAGCAATTTGATATTTCCATATTAATCATGCTGTGAAAGAAAACACAGAAAACTCCTAAGAAAAACAAAGTAAAAAAGTAATATGGTTCAATCTGCATTCAGATTTCATCAATACTTTCTCTGGTCATAGATAGCCATTTTTGTCACGAGTCCACCTGAATTATCTTGGGTCTTGTATTATACTGAGAATAGCTAAGTAATTCATTATTGATCACTTGTACAATGTTGCTTTTACTATGTATAATGCTCTCCTAGTGCTGTTCGCTTCACTTTGCTATAGTTCATGTAAGTCTTCCCAGGTTTTTCTGAAAGCTTCCTGCTAAGCATTTCTTTTGGCACAATAGTATTTCATCACTATCATATACCACAACTTGCTCAGCCATTCCCCAATTGATAAGATTCCCCTCAATTTCCAATTCTTTGCTAGTGCAAAAAGAGATGTTATAAATATTGTTGTATATATTTTTCTTTCTCTTTCCTTCTTTCTTTCCTTCTTTCTTTCCTTCCTTCCTTCCTTCCTTCCTTCCTTC
>NW_025366704.1:0-4341 GCF_016433145.1 Gracilinanus agilis | reverse complement strand
GAGAGTAAGGTTTGATTATTACCTCTTTATGCTCTCTTCCTCTCCTTCTTATAATAGTATTTGTCCCCTCTCCCTCCCATGCCCTCTTTGTGTGTAATAGAATATTCTATTTTCTTATTCACTCAAGTTTCTCTTGGTGTTCCCTGCTATTTACCCCCTCTTTCCCATCCCCCACTCCATCTTAGATTATTTAGTGTTCCATCCTCACCCTGTGAATTATTCTTCTGATTACTATAATAGTGAATATTATAATAGTGAATAGAGTTCACTACAGAGAATTATACATAACATTTCTCTACATAGGAATACAGATACTTAGATCTCACTGAGGCCCTTAAAAAGGCAAATTTAAAAATTATAAGTTTTCTTTCTTTCCCCTCTGTATCTTATTTACCTTTTCAGGTTTCTCTTGGTTTTTGTGGTTCGATGTCAAACTTTCCATTTAGCCCTGGTCTTTTCTGTGCAAATACCTGGAATTCTTCAATTTTGTTGAATGCCCATACTTTCCCCTGGAAATATATAGTCAATTTTGATGGGTAGTTGATCCGTGGTTGCAGGCTCAGCTCTCTTGCCTTTCTGAATATCGTATTCCAAGCCTTACGGTCTTTTAGCGTGGAGGCTGCCAGATCCTGTGTGATCCTGATTGGTGCTCCTTGATATTTGAATTGTCTCTTTCTGGCTTCTTGTAAGATTTTTTCTTTTGCTTGAAAGCTTTTGAATTTGGCAATAATATTTCTAACCGATTTCTTCTCTGGGTCAAATGTAGTGGGTGTTCTATGAATCCTTTCGATGTCTATATTGCCCTCTTGTTGTAGTACTTCAGGGCAATTTTGCTGAATAATTTCTTTTAGTACGGAGTCCAGGTTTCTATTAATTTCTGGTTTTTCTGGAAGACCAATTATTCTCAAATTGTCTCTTCTAGACCAGTTTTCTTGGTCTGTCACTCTCTCATTGAGATATTTCATGTTTCCTTCTATTTTTTCAGTCTTTTGACTTTGTTTTATTTGTTCTTGTTGTCTTGAGAGATCATTAGCTTCCAATTGCTCGATTCTAGCCTTTAGGGATTGATTTTCGGCTATAATCTTTCAGTTTTCGGCCATAATCTTCTGGAATTCCTTTTCAATCTGGTCATTTCTTGTGTTCAATTGCAAGATTTTACCTTTTAAACAGTTATTTTATTGCCAGATCTCTTCCATTTTCCTCAAAATCTCAGTTTTGAACTCTTCCATAGCTTGTGAGGAGTTTTCCTTATTTGAGGAGGGTCCGGATGCTTGTTTGTTCTCCTCCTCTGTTTGCTCGGTTGTCTGGATTTTCTCTGTGTAAAAGTTGTCGAGTGTTAAGGGCTTCTTTTTCTTGTTGTTATTCTTTCTCATCTGAGTTTCCTGAGGTTGGGTAGCCATCATTAGCCCAGCAGCTTCTCAGGTTTATCCTCGCGCTCAGTGTCTGTCCGCGGTCTATTGGTACCTGAGGTCTGAGTTCTGGTTTTTTCCAAGGTCAAGCCCCCTAGTGGACCCCCTTGCTTGATCCTCTGCAGGAGGTACCTTTACAAGTCTCAGGGCGCTGCTTCCACAGTTGTATACTGGTCTGCACTGGTTCCCCACTCAGGTTTTCAGAGCTTTAGTTCCTGGCTGTGTCTGCCTCCACCCACGCCTCCGCCAGTGCCTGTGCGCTCTGCGCTGGGTGTCCACTCTCTGCCCTCGTGCTCAGATTTTGCTTGCGTTCTCTGGTTTATTGGGGTCCTAAATCTTGCTGCTCTCAGGAACAGGCCCCGGAGCTGCCAATGACTCGATGGGTGCCCCAAACTTGCTCTATTTTCTTTTTAGCTGGCTTCAGAGCTATAGATTTTGTGTGTGGAGGGGGTGGGGGTGGGGCGGTTGCTCAGCCCGCGATTTAGTGAGAGCCCTTTATAGCCTGGAAATGTCTCGATTCCACGTACCTTCCCCGCTGTGCCCTGTTGTGGGGTTCCTCCGTTCGTCTGGACTTGTTTTTATGTCCCCTTGAGGAGTTTTGTGTGTTTCGGTCAGGAGAGGTTAAGAGCTGCTTCTTACTCTGCCGCCATCTTAACCCGGAAAACGACAGAATTCTTTTTGATTGCTTTGCGAAGCTATCTTTCTCAACAGTCAAAAACAACAGCCTTTTCACTCAAGACACAGGTATTGGTAAAACCCATTCCAATACCAATAATCAATAAAGGTTCAATACCCTTACAACAGTACTGATCCTAAGAGAATGTAATGGTTTTTTTTAAAAAAGAGAGAGAAAAGCTACAAAGGGACAGCTAGATGGCTCAGTGTATGAGAGCCAGTCTTAGAGACAGGAGGACCTGGGTTCAAATGTAGCCTCAGACATTTCTTCGTTATGTGACCATGGACAAATCACTTAACCTCATTTGCCTAGCCCTTCCAGCTCTTCTGCCTTGGAATCAATATCCTAAGACAGAAGGTAAGGATTTAAAAAAAATAAATCTGTTTGTCATTTCTTACTGTGTCTGGTTGCTCTGATATTGAGTAAATTTTAACTATTATTTCTAGTTATTTCTGTAGTCATAAAAACAAGGATTAATCCTTCTTCTAGATGACAATCCTTCAAATATTTCAGGATTTTGTAATCTTAGGGCTATGGACTCACTGGGGTTTGGGATAGATTTCAGGGAGGTTTGTGGACTTGGAAAAATACATATACACATATGTATTTTTATTAGCTTTTGATTTCCTTTGTATTATATCTTATGCATTTCAAAATATTGTTCTGAAGAACGAACCTATAGGCTGCACTAGACTGCCAATATATCCCATTTTTATTAAAAGAAAAAAAGGATGATTAGAGTGAGTAATTTAAAAGAAAACATTTAAAAATTTAAAGAGAAAAAAGGAAAAGGGAAAAAGTCAAAAGGGAAAAGGGAAAATCTCAAAAAAGATAAAAACAGTAATTGTAGGAATAAGATTAAAAAGTTTTAAAAAATGTAAAATGAAATCTAGCAATCAAAAGATTCTTGGTAAAAATAATGTTGAAAAATAAAAATAAAATTTTAAATCAGAAAATGTGTTATTAAGAAGGCCAGAATTAATCTGACACATAAGTTCCACAAACCTGCATATAGTATTTTATCCATTGGCAGTCAAGGCTGTAGGAAGTTGTAAAGCCTTTAAAGTGAAAGAAGGGCCTAGTTTGAGGGGAAAGGGAAGTCTTATTCCCCTGTCTGATTTTCTGTTGGATTTTTGGGGTGGTGGAGCCAAGAGGCCAGCCACATTGAGATATTAGTTGGAATCTTGGTACAAGGCAAACCTGCATTTGAGGGTGTCAAAACACTGTGTCCTTTTGCCTCCAACCAGGACCTTAGCAGCCTGTATCCATCCATCTCATATGGATTTTAGGTCTCTTTAGATCTTAGGCTCTCTGGCAAATTGTAAAGGCTCTGTTGCAGTTCCTTCTTCTGGAATTAGACACAATAATTCATACTAGTCTCATGATATTTGCCAAATGTTTGCAGATTCCTACATCCTTAAGCTTTTGGATAAGCAAATAGGGCCAATATATGAAAAATGAGCTTAATCTACAAAATCAAAAATCTTGATACCGATTTCCATATACATCAGTATTAAAAATATAGTGAAAAAATGAAATGGGAAAAAGTAAAAGGAAAGAAAAGAAAAGGATAAAATCAAATGCCTTATAGTAGAGATAAAATTAAAATGAACAATGAAAAATTTTAGACTGATGGCTCACATTCCATGTGGAAATGTTTTTTAGTCAACCAAAAGTTTCTCACTCAAAATGAGATCAGTTTCCTTATCCAAATTCACAGTGTACAAGATTTTTCACCAGGTAAAAGCTTTTCAACAAAGGAAAGTACAACTGATGCATATACAAAAGTACAAATATTCCCAAATTATAACATGCTATTTGGTTACTAAATCATTATATCTCCCTTTCAATTAAAAGGTAGATTTTTTTTAGCAATTTCAATCCAAATTGGTTTTCATATAAGCCTAATTCTAGCAAAGACATATATATATATATATGTACACATATAAATATATATATTTTTTGCAAATATAGTGAACAGGTAAAGAGAATTAGCACATATATATATTTTGGGCAATAGAAACACTTTCTTTTGCAAGTGAACAGTATCCAATGTACTGTTATGACATTTCTAATTATAAAAATAGTTTTCAGGTCAACCTTGAGTAACATGGAATAATTCCAACAAAAATAATTGCAAGATCTACATTATACAGTACAATTTAAATTTTTTGGGTACATGGAAAGAGTTGATCTTCAATAAATACCCATATACTTTTAGAATAAAATGTCTCTAAGCAAGTTAATAAGTCTTTT
>NW_025366703.1:0-3319 GCF_016433145.1 Gracilinanus agilis | reverse complement strand
CTCTCTCTCCCAGGCTCCCTCTCCCTCTCCCTCTCCCTCTCCCTCTCTCTCTCTCTCCCAGGCTCCCTCTCTCTCCCAGTCTCCCTCTCTCTCTCTTCCCCCTACCTTTTTCTCTGTCCCTCCGCTCCCTCTTAGCAATCTGTGTTGATGCCAGGGTTCCAACACTGAGAGAAAAGTAGGGCCAAATAGGGGTTTTTGTAAAAACTCCATTTATTATAGATATGAGAAAGATTTTTATAGAGAGTAAAGTGCTAAGCATTACATCATATTTAGGAGGCTTTTCTTTCCCACAGAATATTGTGTATGTAAAAGCATTACCCAAAACATTTCTAGGGCTCCACAAACCCAAACAATCCCAGGGGCCATAGTTCATTCCCAGATATCTTACCTGCTGCTTGCATAAACAGCTTTGTTGTAGCCTTCAACAGAACACACATGCATCTCTGTGAAAATTATTCGTGGCTTCTTTTTTCTCTGGATCAGACCCCAACATTTATTCATGGATCTTTTCTTACTGGGTCAGACCCGAACATCTCTTTGACTTTATCTAATCTGCATTGTTCCATTTAAAATCAAGGCCCAGAGGCAGCTAGGTGGCTCAATGGATAGAGAGCTAGACCCAGAAAGGGGAGGTCCTGGGTTCAAATCTGACCTCTGTAAAAGTGAAATTTGGGAAATGCCATCTAAAAGTGTATATATTTCTATGGACATGGAAAATGTATCAAACTACATTTCCCGTGATCCAACGTGGTCCAACTGGTTTCCGTTTCCGGGTTTTGGGGCTTGGGGAGGCCTACGTCTTGACGCAGGGAGGAGTTTATAATCTCCTGGGTTAGGAGGGGTCTGTCTCTTGGCCAGCAGATTTGGGAGGAGACAGGAGACAGTAATGGCGAGGGCGGCGATTTTGAATGCTTACAAGCGCGTGGTCTAATAACTATCTATCAGCATGGCTTTAATTAAATTACTAATTTATATTATTATTTCAGTCATAATTATTTTTAACATTTATACCTCAGATACTTCCTAGCTGTGTGACCCTGGGCAAGTCACTTAACCTCAATTGCCTAGCCCTTATTGCTCTTCTACCTTGGAACCAATACTTAGTATCGATTCTAAGGTGGAAAGTAAGGATTTTTTAAAAAATCAAATCAAAGGCTGTTGCTACTGGATAAACCACAGTGAAAGGGTGACTTTGTGGCCCCCAAATAATCTTCCTTAGGTACAAGTGTGACCATTTGGCTCAACCTGCTCCCATAACCTGCTGTGCCCTCATATTGCCTCTGATAAAACCTCTATTAGGTTGGCATTTAAGGACCTCTATTGCCTGGCTCTGGGCTGCCTTGTGAAACTCTGTTTCCCATTGCTCCCCTTTATCTCCTGGATACTGCAGTCAGAATGGATACCTCGCTGCTACCTGCTCTTTACATCTCTCCACTGGGGCAGGCCATCCCTCCCCTTCTTTCTCCCCGATTCTCAATGGAAAGTGTTGTCTTCCTCCTCAGATGTTCCCTTAGAATTTCCTCTAGATCTCTCTTCTGATCCTGTTCTCTCTGGTGCTACACTCGTGTGGGGATTGTGTCCCTGCTATTACATTGCAAATTCCTCGAGGGCAGGAAGTGGTAAGTTTTCCATCTTTGTGTCCCAGGCACTGAGCACCCAGGAGGTACTTTAGTAAAACTGAAGGGAATTCGTGGTGAAAATGGACAGGGGAATGCAATTAAAGAGACTAAACTAATTACAAATCACTAAGTAGGCATACCAAGCCCTCCTTCAAGGGCAGACAAGGTGCCCCAAGCCAGCAGGAAAAGTACTCAGGGTGTCACGTTGTAGAGTTTTTCCTTCTTTTGAAAAAAGTTTTATTGAGGCCTTTTTTAAACATCACTGGAAAGGGGCAGTGAGGTAGTTCAGTAGATAGAGAGCCAAGCCTGGAGACAGGAGGTCCTGGGTTTAAATTTAGCCTCAGACATTTCCTAGCTGGCTGACCCAAGGTAAGCCACTTAACCCCCATTGCCTACCCCTTACCAGTCTTCTGCTTTGTATCCAACACAGTATTGATTCTAAGCTGGAAGATAAGGGTTTTAAAGAATAAATGAATAAACAAACATCCCTGGTATTTCCCAATAAATCCCCCTCCAACATGCAATTAATAGTAATAATATTTAGCATTTATATAGCACTTTAACATTTGCTAGGTATTTTACAAATATTATTTTATCCTCACCAGCATCCTGGGAGCTGTTGTTACCCATTTCACAGATGTAGTGTAATATGCAGAAATGAGTAGCCATTTTGCTGGGGGTGCAAGTTGGCAGTTGCCACTTTGGAATACAGAACCTGGCAGAGTACCCAGGGCGTGTGCCAGGGTGACAGTTAAGGACTGGGTATAAAAGGGGGTCCTCAAACCTCTGGGAGCTTCACTTCTCTGACTCACCTGGAGGGTTAGGAAGAGGGTTTTGGGCCCCAGGGTGGTTTGGGAGTTTCTTTTAGGCAGGTAGGGAATAATTCCATTATTAGCCAAACATTCAATACTTCCTTGTCATAGACAATGTCCTTACATTACCAGCTAGTGAGAACAGCTAAAACCAAGAACAGCAGCATCTGACCCAGGGGCTTGCCAGCAACAAGCAACAAAGTTGGGATCTGCCCTCAAGGCTTTCTCATACTTTCTCATACTCTGCACCTAGTGCACATCAACCAGTGCTTCAAGAAATAATTAACACCAACGATTTAGGCAAGATCTTAGGGTTTCCTTTCACCCACCTTCCTACCCCTTAGCTTCCCTCTGTTTAGTTATAAACAAACCCTGAATAACCTAAAGCCTAAACGGTCTTGGAGTCTTTGCTTATCTTATCATCAGTCATCTAATGATTAGCAGTCAGATCCGAATTACAACCTTAGTTGAGCAAGCCTTTCCCAGCCAGTTTATCCATCTTCAATTTAAGGTTTTAGGAAGTTTCAATCTGCTTCCTGGAAACATTTCTAACTGTCTGGCTGAATTGCTTCCAAGGCCCTGGGGCTATGGCAGAGAATCTTGGGCTTAAAGGAGACCTGACCCTGCTGGTGTGGGAGGTTATCTAACTCACATACAGCCATGGTTTGGGACTCCCTCCCTAAATCATATATCCATCATCAGCATCTGCCTAGGCCCCTTGGCTGCTCCTAACAGTTCCCACATAACAGTAGAAATTGAAGCAGACAGAGGTTGAGTTGCCCAGAGACACACAGGTAGTAAGTTTCAGAAGTCAAATTTGAATGTGTAGCATCCCAGTGCACCACTTAGCATGCTCGTTCTCTCTCTCTCTCTCTCTCTCTCTCTCTC
>NW_025366702.1:0-5190 GCF_016433145.1 Gracilinanus agilis | reverse complement strand
CTCCCTTCCTTCCTCTTTTTCCCTCTTTCTCTCCTTCCTCTCTTTCTCACACTTCTTTCCTTCCTTTCTTCCTTCCTTTCCTTTCTTTCTTTCTTTCATCCTTCCTCCCTCCCTCCCTTCCTTCCTCTTTTTCTCCCTTTCTCTCCTTCCTCTTTCTCACACTTCTTTCTTTCTTCCATTCTTCTTTCTTTCTCCCTCTCTTCCTTCCTCCCTCCCTTTCTTTCTTCCTTCCTTTCTTCCTTCCTTCCATCCTTCTTTCCTTTCTTCCTTCCTTCCTTCCTTCCTTTTTCTTTCTTTCTTTCCTTCTTTTTCTTTTACATAACACCTTCAGTCTTTTGGGGTTTCCACTGGTAGCAGCTATTCAGGCATAGTCTTTTTTTTTTTTAACCCTTCTGTCTTTGAATCAATACTGTGTATAACTATAAGGACTGGGCAATGCTGGTTTAGTGACTTGCCCAGGGTCACATAACTAGGAATTGTCTGAGACATATTTGAACTCAGAACCTCCTCTTTCTAGGCCTGGCTCTCAATCCACTGAGCCATCTAGCTGCCTCTTACCACATACCCTTTGGGAACTCCTGGTCATGTCCGCACCACAGTTCAATGCTTCAGCATTGGAATGGGTCTTTGGTAAAGATTGTTGGAAGTAGAGTTGGGAATCCTTTACTGATAAGGACCCCCCCCCCCCATAGAAGTTCTCTCTGTAGGTCTGATCATGACCTACAGATG
Source organism: Gracilinanus agilis (assembly GCF_016433145.1). NCBI lineage: Eukaryota > Metazoa > Chordata > Mammalia > Didelphimorphia > Didelphidae > Gracilinanus > Gracilinanus agilis. The sequence continues at coordinate 4,461 of NW_025366702.1, read as the reverse complement.
AATGGCTTCTCAAAGTCAATAAACCAAGAACTACAAACTCTAGAAAGTCCTTTAAAGGTGGGAATGGCACAAGTAAAGGCCTACCAATGGATTTTATGCTTTTCATCTGAGGATCTGTCTAGCTAAATTCTCTGAGGTTGGCCCCTGAATGATGAATTTCTAAACCACAATAACTAATACCTGAAATATTGCAAGCATCCTGATATTTTCTAAAAATAAAAAAATAAAACTCTTTTCTTTCATACTCTTATTTTATTTTATTTTATCCATTGAAAATTTTTTTTTCCTGAGGAGTCCATAAGCTGCACCAGACTGCCAAAAGGGGCCATGATACACACACAAAAACTTTTAAGAATTCCTGGTCTAGAGGGTTCTAATAAGGTGAGATCTCACCATGTTTTTGTTCTAGAAGGATACCCTGTTGGGGAACTTCCTCTCCTAATGGAAGTACATACCTTCTCTGCCATTTAGAGTTATCTAGAGCACTGAGGAGGTAAGAGGTTTATCCTGGATCACAAAGTCACTTCGCAAGACAAAGTCTTTGCATCTCTGAGGCTATCTCTTTACCCATCTCTTTTAGTCCAAGTGCCACTTTGGGGGGTACAATGGATGGAGTGCCATGCCTAGAGTCAAAAAGACTCATCTTTGTGAGTTTTAGTCTGGCCTCAGTGACCCTGGGTAAGTTACCCTGTTTGCCTTAGTCTCCTCATCTGTAAAATGAGCTGGAGAAGGAAATGGCAAACCACTCCAACTATGTGACCCTGAACAAATCACTTCACCTTGTTGTCCTCAGTTTCTTCATCTGTCAAATGAGCTCTAGAAGAAAATGGCAAACCACTCCAGTATCTCTGCCAAGAAAATCCCAAATGGGGTCACAATGAGTTGGGCACAACTCTGCAACAACCACTTTTTATTAGGTCTCATGCTTTTTTTTTTTTTTTTTAAAAAAACCCTTAACTTCTGTGTTTTGGCTCCTAGGCAGAAGAGTGGTAAGGGTAGGCAATGGGGGTCAAGTGACTTGCCCAGGGTCACACAGCTGGGAAGTGTCTGAGGTAAGACTTGAACCTAGGACCTCCCATCTCTTGGCTTGACTCTCAATCCACTGAACTACCCAGCTGCCCCCAGGTCTCATACTTTTTAAGAGTAAAGCTCAATAGAAAGTGCCCTTGGCTGGTATGATTGAAAGAATTGAGGAGCAAGCTAAGTTGCACAGGAATAAGTGCCAGGTCTAGAGTTGGGAGAACTTGAGTTTAAATTTGTCCTTGGTCATTTCCTAACTTTGTGACCTAGGCAAGTCATTTAACCCTGCTTGCCTAGCCCTTGCCTTTCTGTCTTAGAGATATTACTAAGGCAGAAAGTAAGGTAGAAAGAAAGAAGGAAAAGTAGAAAGGAAGGGAGGGAAGGAGAGAGGGAGGAAGGAAGAAAGAGAGAGAGAGACACAGAGAAACAGAAACAGAGAGAGAGATAGCAGAAGAGAGGCAGAAGAAAGGCAGAGAGAGAATTAGATCTGGCATTTTGGGGGATTTATCTTTAAAGTCCAAATTAAAGACCTAGCTGTATTTGGGAGGTCTGACATTTATTTCAATAGCTTCTCTGCTATTATTAGCATCAAGTAATTTTTAAGAAGCCAAGTAAAGAGGAAAAGGAAAGCAAGGAAGGGGGAGGGCTAAGCATTTTCTGAATCTAGATTAAGAAGAAATTGTCAGCTGGAAATGCTGAAAAGAAATATTACACGATTTTTATTTTTTTTTATCTATTTCTTTTGGGGTAGGTTAGCTGTCCTTGAAAACATGACATAACAGCCATCACCACCCCCACCATCTCACTAAAAGAGTGGAAGTTGCTGGTAGAACCCATCAACTTTTTTATGGCTACCTTGGAAGAACATGGCAAATTCCAGAGGAAATGTTTCGAGAGCCAAGAATTCCACTTGGGAGCAGTCCCGAAAACCTTGTTGACAGGATGCCATTATTCCATTTTTTTCATTGTTTTTTTGGGGGGGCCACCCTCATGCCCCCATTCACTTATGTGATACTCTTGTATAACCAACAGACAAATCAAACCCTCAGTAGGAAAGGTCTAAAGCTTGGCAGGTTGTCACAAATTGCTAATTAGGCATCTAAATGGCACCATAGATAGAACCTGGAGTCCTGAATCCCTGAATTCAAATCCCACTCAGACATTTATTTATGAACCTGGACAAACCACTAACCTCAGTTTTCTCAATCACAAAATAGGGATTGTAACAGCACCTGCCTCCTGAGGTTGTGCGAAGATCAAATGAGATAATATTTGTAAAGCACCCATTAGCCCAATGCCTGGCACACAGTAGGTGCTAAATACGGACTCCCTTTCCCTCCCCTAATTAAATCAAGGTCACAGCATCCCTTCTTGGGCAGGCTAATTCATTTTGCTCTGTTCTGTGACCACAGATTAGACCCTGCCTTGAGCTGATCGACTCATAAAAGCATGGTCTGTCCTACATGGAGGACAAATAAAATATCATGGAGAAATGAACAAAAATCTATTCCCACCAAGGGAAAATAATGGACCCTAAGGTTGGTGGATAAGTAGTGTTATTTTGGTATACAAACATCACATTAATGGGAAAGGATCTGAAGACCACAGTCAACAAGCCCCCATTGGGAAATGGGTACGTAACACACATCCCACAAAGGGCAAGAAGCCCAGACCAGAAGGAGGAACGAGAAGCGATGGGTAGAGTCTTTAGAGGAGGAGGTTTGGCTCGACGTAAGGGAAAATTTCCTAACAAGTCAAGCTATCCAAAATGGATCAGGTGCCTTGGGAACTAGCAAGTTGCCCCTCACTGGGGTCTTCAGGAGTCAAAGATACCAAAGGAAATTCCTGGTCATAAACGGTAAGCACTGAAATCCATGTTTATTGACTGATCAGAGTGCAAGAGGATCATGAAAAAATAATCAACATAATTAAAAGATTAATTCATGAAAATTCAGTTTTAAAAATATTTTCTAAACTCGTCCTCAATTTTATTGCTATCATTCAGTTGTTTCAGTTGTGTCTGACTCTTTGTGATCCCATTTGGGGATTTTCTTGGCAAAGATACAGGAGTGGTTTGCCATTTTCTTCTCCAGCTCATTTTGCAAAAAAGGAAACTGAGGCAAACAAGGTGAAGTGACTTGTCTAGGGTAAATGTATGAGGCCAGATTTGAACTCAGTAAGATGAATCTTCTTGGCATCAGGCCTAGCACTCTATCCACTGTGCCAATTTAAAGAGAAATTTTAAAAGTAATGATAATAGCTAGCCTTTGTATGGAGGGCTAAGGTTGTAAAGCTCTTTACATATTTTAACTCGATTGATCCTAAACATTTAGGCACAGCATACCACAACATGCAAATAGTTATTATAAAGAGCATCAATAAATAGTTATTTGTAGTTGGAGAGCTCAAGCTGGAATGCTAAGAAGTTTTATTTTAAATAATCTGAATTCAGTTAAGTCATTTCCTCCATACATCAGTCTAAAAGCTATCCCTGGAATAACACATTTTGTTACAGAAAGGAAGAATCACTTTCTTAATTGACAAGTATTCATTAAGTCCCACTATGTGTCAGACACATAGTAGGACCTGCGCAGGGTGAAAATACAAGAGTCAAAGAGTTTCCATCTTAATTAGCCAAGACACCCTTGGGAACACCACCAGGAGAACCAAGAAGCGGAATGATTTCTCTCTCCCTAACAAAGATACTATTTCTTTTTCCTTGTGGAGATCTCCTAAATCTTCCATTGAAGAGGGTGGCCAAAGAAGCCATCTACACTTCTCTGGACTTCCTCATGCCCCTGGACCAGACATCTCCTTCCCACTTTTCATCTTTTGTCTTCCCCTATTTGATTGTGAGCTCTTTGAAGGCAAGGACTGTCTTTGCATTTCTTAGCACAGTACCTGACACATGGTAGGCAGAGAATAAATATTGACTGACCTGCCTAAATATCACTACTACTGTTGCTGCTGCTGCTACTACTGCTGCAGTTATTATTATTACTACTAGATGGTATTTACAAAACATTTCTAGGTTTACTAAAATTTTCTTATATGTATTATCTCATTTAATCCTCATGTCTACCCTATGAGATAGGTGCATGCAACTATCCTCTAGAGCAGGGATCGGCAATGTATGGCCCTCAGAAGAGCCAGATATGGCTCTTTCTGCAGGAGCCATAAAGTCCATTTTTTTTTCAGGCGCTGTTACAGGAACGCCCTGGGAGCACTGTACGGCTCTCACGAAATTACATTTTAAAAAATGTGGCGTTTATGGCTCTCATGGCCAAAAAGGTTGCTGACCCCTGCTCTAGGGGAAAGAGACTTAAAAAAAAAATCCTTTCACTATTTGATCTCTCTCTCATCTCTTCCCCTTTCTCTCCTACCCCTCCCTTTCTCCCTCTCTCTTTCTCTCCCCCTCTTTCCTTCCCCTTTCCCCTCTTT
>NW_025366701.1:0-3745 GCF_016433145.1 Gracilinanus agilis | reverse complement strand
GGGGGGTTGAAGGGGAAAGGAAGAGCATGAATCATGTAACCATGTTAAAAATGAACATTAAAGATGTTTGAAAAAATAAATAAATAAAAAGAAGTAAGAATAAGAGTAGAATCAGTACCCATAATTCACTGTTCAAGGAACCAAGGCTGACTTGCACGTTTCAAGGCATGGGAAGCCACAGAAGGGGAGATAAGATCTACATGAATTCTAATACTAAGGAAATTCCAATATCCCACTGTGTCTTATAATGGCTACTCAAAGGATGAAACCAGCTCTTGTTTAGAGGTTTAGAAGATGAAGACTGATTGAGTATAGAATCTTCAATTAACAACTAGGAAATTGAAATTGAAACCAAGAACTGATGCAATGAATGAAGCTTAATATTTGTCATCCCATTTGACTTGGCAGTGATAGTATTACCCACACTATAGAGGAGACAGGACTAAGTAAGTCCTGCCTAATCCTTCCATGACTCCCAAAAGGTACTGGCTCAAGCATAAAATCCCAAATTAAGAATCGAAGTTGAAAGTATATATAAATCTAAGAAAAAATGAACACAATGAAGAAATATGATGAATTAAGAGAAGCCAAGAAATAAATCCAGAAAAGGGCAACCCCACAACGATGAAAAGTGTAGCTTCAGAAAAAAAAATGACTTAGCCACAAGAGTTATAAGAAAGATGGAAAGAAGTTAAATATGGGATAAAAGAAATTATAAATGAGATTAGAGTCCAGGAGAGGGGAAAAAATAAAAGAACAGATAATAGTATGTCTAATTTGAAATGGATTTCAGTTGTTTGTTATATTTATATATTTAATTGCCACAACTACTACCAAAAAACATTTACCTAAATAAGTGCATAAAAATTATGTACAAAATCACAAACTCCACATTGTTTATAATTTGTTTTAAAATATGTAAACGTTATATGTATGCTAATATAAACATCCTCTGCTTTCAAATTCTCTTTATATTTGTTTTATTTAAATATTTTTCTCTTGATTTTATGGCTGTTGTTTTTTTTTAGTGTAATCATAATATGTATTGTTCTTATTCTCTTTTTATCTCTTCATATATTTCCCTCATTTTCTTTATGTTTTCAATAGTTGTCATTTCTAATAACATAATATAATCCATTACATTCAAATATTACACTATTCAGCCATTCCTCCCATTCATTGTGTCTCTGTTATTTCCATATATTTTGTCATCACAAACAAAACTTCTGTGAATATTTTTATACATACACAGCTTTTTACCCTTTCAATAATGCCCTTACAGCCTAATCCTGGTATTGGGATCCCTAGATCAATGAGCATGAACATCTTTACAATCCTTAATGTATATTTCCATCTTGTTTTCTAAAAACATAATTCACAGCTCCTCTACCAATGTAATATCGGGCCTAGTTTTTCTTGTTCCTATCAGCATTTAATTTGATTACTTTAACCTGTCTGGTTCTCTTTAACATGCATTGCCAGGACCATATTTACCTATATTGGTTGGTCCTTAAGCCACAGACACAATCTGTTGTCAAGATTACACTCTTTTCAAAACCAAGACTTTTAGCTTGGTCATACCCAGGGGAACTTTTGTTCCAATGGCACAACCCCTCAGGAATGCAGGATTACCTTCGTAGATAAAATAAGATTTTTGCAAAATATTTCTGATCTCATTGTTTTCCTAACAAAAACTATGTTTGGATTACATGTGTGCTCAGGCTTGGATCTTCTCTCATGTGTGGGAGCTCTTGAGATAGCTATCATATTTAACTTATATAAGGTTGTCTTCATCACCTTAACGTCTTTCCTATTTATTTTTTGGCTAGATTTATCTAGTTCTGGGAAGGAAAAATTTAAGTTTCCCATTATTATTATTTCATTGTCTATTTCATCTGTATCTCATTTAGTTTTCTCTTTAAAAATATGGATGCTATAACACTTGATGCATATAGGTCCAATATTGATAATGCTTCATTATCCATAGTATTCCTTCCCTCCAATATAATACTGTTACCTTATTCATCTCTTCCAATTATATCCATTTTAGCTCCAACTGTGTCAGAGATCATGACTGCTTACTGATGCTTTCTCTGGATTGGCTGAGGCATAGTATATTTTGTTCCAACCTTTCACCTTCACTCAATATATATTCATTTCAATGTTTCTTGTAAACAACACATTGCAGGTCCTGTTTTTTTTTAATCCTTTCTATTATCCATTTTGTTCCTATTGGCAAATTCATCTCCTTATGCTCAATATCATAGTTACTAGCTGTGCATTTCCATCTACTCTGTTCCTCCTTGTTGTTAGTTCTCCTCTTACTCTCTTTTTGCCATATCCCTCTTCAAGAAGCCAATTTCCTTTGACCAATACCTCTCCAATTCACACCCTTTCCCAAAAATTCTCCCTTATCCTCCCCCTTTGATCTCCTAGTTCCAAATTGATCCACCTTTCCAAAGGTCTCTCCCTTGTCCCTTCCCCCTTGCCTTTTTAATTATTATTCTATCCATCTTTCCAAAAATCCCTTCCTTATCCCCAAAACCATGCCCTCTACTTCTTAATATTATTTTGATTCTAAATACTCCTTTCTTATCTTCTTCTGAGTCTCTCCTGTCTCTTCATCTTACCATTCTATTTCTTCACATGTATACCCCTCCTTAGTCCCTCCCTTATCCCATTCTCTTTCCCTCCTATTTCTCTGTACATTAATAAAATTCTCACCCTTCTAACTGTGTATATTGTTCTCTCTTTATTCCAGATCTGATGAGAGTAAGGTTCTAGTATTATAAGCCCTCCACCTCCCCTCCTCCCCTTTTCTATAGCAGTTCCTTCACTCATTCCTCATTCACCTGGTCTATTCCTCTAACCATTTCAGCTCATTCCCATTACATTCACCTCAATCTTGAGCCTTCCATCCATACACATTCCTTCAAAATACCAAGCCATGATGTCATTTCCAGTGTCCATAAAAATATTTTCCCATACATGAATCAAAAATTTTGATTTTGGGGATTTCTTAGGATTAGTCTTTAATTACCTTTGTTTTTTTCTTATAGATCAAATTTTCAGCTGAGTTCTGAAGTTTTCCCCAGCAATAGTTGAAACTCCAGTAGCTAAATGAACATCAATTTTTTACCCTTTAAAATTATGCTTATCTTTGCTGGATATGTTATTCATAGTTGTAAGTCCAGTTCTTTTGCTCTATGAAATGCTGTATTGCATGTCCTACCTTCTTTTAATGTTTTGAATGCTAAGTCTTGTATTATTATGACTAACTCCACAGTATTTAAATTGTTTTTTTTCTTATTACTTGTAGTATTTTCTTCTTAACTTCGGACCTATGGAACTTAGCAAGGATATTCCTGTGCATTTTCATCATTGGGTCTCTTTGATGTGATAATTGATGGATTCTTTCCATTTGTATTTTGCCCTCTGATTCTAGAATTTCGGAACAGTTTTCCTTGATGATTTCTTTAAAAATGGTATTTAAATTCTCCTCTTTTTTATTGTAACTTTCCAAGAAACCAACTATTTTTATATTGTTTTTTCTTAATTTATTTTCTAGGTCAGTTGTTTTTTATAAGATGTTTTATATTCTCTTCTATTATTTCATTATTTTTTAAACATTTATTAATATTCATTTTTAAGATGGTTACATGATTCATGCTCTTACTTTCCCCTTCACCCCTCTTCACCCCCCCACCCATGGCCGATGCACATTTCCACTGGTTTTAAAATGTGT
>NW_025366700.1:0-7499 GCF_016433145.1 Gracilinanus agilis | reverse complement strand
CTCTCTCTCTCTCTCTCTCTCTCTCTCTCTCTCTCTCTCTCTCCCCCCTGCTGTGTGCTGAGCTGGCTCTCTGCTCTATCCTCACAACCCATGTCTCCCTCTTTTTTTCCTTAAGAGCAGACATTATTTAACCAATTCTGAGTTGACCAGAATCCAATAAAATTCAGTTCATACAACATTTTTATTGCTAATTGGTTTGACTGGTACGTTGTAAATGCATGAAGTTACTTTAATGATGGACAGAGGGGACCTTGTTAACCTTTAAAAGGGTCTTAACTCATTTATATGCCTCCTAAAATGTGTAACAGCTTCTGCCCTGGCTACAGAGAGAAGTTTCCTATCCCTTGCTTCCCACTTCATCCATGGTTGCTGCCTCCAGAATGGGGATGCCAAAGTGCTGATTTAAACAGTATTTTGTGATGGGAAGAGCACTGGGCTAATAGCCTAGAGACCTGGGTCCAAGCCCTGAGTGACTTTATAAAAACCACTCCCCTTCTCTGGACCAGCCGTTATTTTCTTTGTCCAGAGCTAGGTGATAAAGAATATAAATCTCCAGATACTGGGAAGCTGAGTTCAAATCCATCTTCAGATGCTTAGGAGCTGTGGAACCCTGGATAAATCACTTAGTAGTTGTCTGCCTCAGTTTCCTTATCTGTAAAATGAAGGTGTTCATATCTACCTCCCATGTTATGAGTATCAAATTAAATATTGTTTGTAAAGTGCTTTGCAAACATTAAAACACTATATAAATGGGAGCTTTTATTATTATTAACTTGATTAAGTTGGACCAGTCCATCCAAGGGTCTTTTCTTCTCTGAAGTCAAACAATCTTTCTTTTCTTTTTTTTAAAAACTCTTACCTTCTGTCTTAGAATCAATTCTACATATTGATTCCATTGCAAAAGAGCAGTAAGGGCTGAACAATTGGGATTAAGTGACTTGCCCAGGGTCATACACTTAGAAAGTTTCTGAGGCCATATTTGAACCCAGGACCTCCTGTTTCTAGGACAGCCACCTAATTGCCCCCTTTTCCCCTCTTTTTTGAGGTTCCTTCTATCACTGGAATTCTGCCCTTTCAAACTGTGGTTTTCTTTGTTCTACATTCTAAAGTTCCTTCCAGCTCTGACATTCTTTGTTTTAAGGTACCTTCAATCTCTGACATCTGGAATGATACTATTTGCTACCTCTGGTACTTCTGTATGTTGTAACTAGCACTGTGACATTCTATCTTAAGATTGCTAGGTCATACCATAGTTAGAGAGCTGAGCCTGGAGTTAAGAAGCCACAATTTCAAATGCAGCCTCAGATACTTACTGTGTAACTCCAGACCAATTGCTTATCCTGTGCCTCAGTTTCCTCATCTGTAAGATGAACATAATAATAGCAGCTATCTCCCAGGGTTGCTATGAGGATAAAATAGGCAATATTTATTAAATGCTTTGTAAACTTGAACCTTATATAAACACTAAGTATTATTATTATTATTATTACTATTATTATTATTATTATAGCTCTTTTGAAATTGGAACACACTGATTCACTCACTCCCCATTGAGCTAAAGCCAGCATAAGCGTGGATATCTGAGAGGTTTTTGTTAAACCTTTACTTTCTGACTTAGAACAATCAATACTACATATTGGTTCCAAGAAAGAAGATCAGTAAGGACTAGGAAATGGCAGCTAAGTGACTTGTCCAGGGTCACACAGCTAGGAAGTATCTGAAGCCAGATTTGAACTCAGGACTTCCCATCTCTGGGCTTGATTCTCAGTCCACTGAGCCACCTAGGTCCCCCCCCCCCACCCCCAGTAGAAATTCTAAAACAGAAAGGCAAGGGGCAAGACAAACAGGGTAAAGTGACTTGCCCAGGGCACATCGTGAGGAAGAGTCAGAGGTCATATTTGAACCCAGGTCTCTACATCCATTGTGCCACCTAGCTGCCCCAATCCTTGAGAGTCTTGACTGAGGCAGTTGCTTCTTGTTCTAAGTAGAGCAGAACTCCCTTAATTTAAATCTGACTCAGAGTCTACCTCCTCAATGAGGCCTTTGCTGAACCCTCCCCATGAATTACTTTGTTTAAATATTACATTTATTCATATGTATACATGTTATTTTCCCTAAGAAAATTTAAGCTCCTTCAAGACAAGGATTATTCCATCAGTCAACCAATAAACATTTATTAAGCACCTACTATATGCTAGGTATTGGGGCTATAAATCAAAAGAATGAAATTAGCTCCACATTTGGGAGCTTCTGCTCTACTGGGGAAGACAAGTACATATATTGATCTATGCAGAATTAACATAAGGAGAATAAATGCAGCCTAGTTAAACACAGGCTAGTGGGAGAGGTGGGTGCTAGCAATCAGGGGCAATGGAAAGACTTCCAAGTGATAGGCCACGCTTGAACTTCATCCCAGATAAATAGGAGAATTCTTTTTTTTTTTTAACCCTCACCTTCTGTCTTGGAGTCAATACTGTGTATTGGCTCCAAGGCAGAAGAGTAGTAAGAGTAGGCAATGGGGGTCAAGTGACTTGCCCAGGGTCACACAGCTAGGAAGTGGCTGAGGCAGAAACAGGAAAATTCTATGAGGCACAGGTCATGAGGAAATGTATTTCTGGAGACCCCTTCCATGTTTTGGCTCCAAGTATTTTGTCTGCTAATTTCCCATGCCTGTAATATTCTCCAGCCCCAGCTCTACCTCCTGACTTCCTTAACTTCTTTTGTGTCTCAACTTAGATCTCATCTTTTACAGGCAGCCTTTTCCAACCCCTCTTAATTCTGGTGCCTTCCCTCTCTTAATTTTTTAAAAATTTTATATATTTAAAATTTAATCTAATTTAAATTTAAACTTCATTTCATTAAAAAGAATTAATATTAATTATTTTAAATTTAAAGAAACAAAAATTATTTCCCACTTATCCTGGACATGACTTATTTGTATACATTTGTCTACATGTGATTGTGAGCTCCTCAAGGGAAAGGATGGTCCTCTGCCTCCTTTTATACCCCTATTGGGTACATAGTAGACATTTAATAAATGTTGATTAATTGATTAATTGATGCCAGGCAAGCATGAGGAAGGGTGACTATAAAAGCAGTGGGATAGAATGCACCTCAAAATCTTTCCAGACTTGCCTACTGATCTCAAGTCATCTTCACCCTATAAGCTTAAAAATTAATATACGATAACTCCAAGTATTGTATTTTATAAGATTTATTAATAATAACTTGAAGTAAAAGGAATAAAAAGACAAAAGCAAGAGCCTGAGTAAAACTAGCTTTCCCAGCTGCATGCCTGGGAAAAAGAGAGAGAGGGCAGGAGGCTCACACACAACTATATACAAATACATAAGGATGCTACATGGATGAAAAGAAAAGGATGCTGGGAGATGTAGTCCAAGGGTTCAAGATTCCTAATTATACAACCCTTCCAAGACAATGAGCTCCATTTTGGATATGTTGAATTGAAGGTGTCTGTCAGGGTCCGATTCGAAAGGTCCAATTGACATTTGGTGGTTTGGGCCTGAAGTTCAGGAGAGAGATTGGGACTGGATAGATATAGATATAGATATAGATATAGATATAGATATAGATATAGATATAGATATAGATATAGATATAGATATAGATATAGAGATAGAGATAGATATAGATAGATATAGATAGATATAGATAGATAGATATAGATAGATATAGATATAGATAGATAGATAGATAGATAGATAGATAGATAGATAGAGATCTGTGAATCATGTATTTAGAGAAAGTTCATTTTTATCTGTTTCCCTGACAATTAGAATAGGGTCTACCCTAGAGACTGACATACAGAAGAGGCTTAATACAGATTTATTGAATGTTGAATGAAGATGTCCATCTCCATTGATATAGGGAATCCCATCACTTGGGAGTTTCGATGAGGTCTCAGGTCCAGTCTTATCCCTGTGCTAAGCGTTGGGAATGCTAATTCAAGCAAAAAAAAAAAAAAGTCCCTGCCCTCCATGAGCTTATGTTCTAAGAGAAAGACAATACAGCAAAGGAAGTTGAAAAGGCAAGGGGTGAAGAATGAAGCGTTGGTTGGCCTGGTTGCCCTCTTTAAATGGAGCTTCTGCTCTCCAATGAAGAGGAGGGACCTGTCTCGAGCTCTATCTATCATCTCTTATTGGTCTCCCACATTAACCCATGAGCAGAGGGGGCTTTCATGAGGTAAGAGCTGGTGAGTTCTGGAAATGACACCATCTTCTGGGATGAAAAAGTCCAGAAGTAGGTTGTCTTCTTCCCCAGCCCCCTGGTTTAAGGGAGTTTTGCTCTATTGGTTCTCCTCACCCCCATTTTCATTGAAAGTAATAGTCCTGATACTTCCTCACTTTCTTTCATCTGGCAAGGGAATAGATCAAACCCAACCAAGCTTGGACACTCCATTTCATCTCCGGTCCCTCCCTTTGGCAACAAAGGGGTGGGAGCCCCATCAGGGCCCTTTCCTTAATTAGGGCCTGCAGGCAGACCCACCAACCCAGGGAAAGAGAGAAGGAGCAGGAGGCTTTGGGCTGAGATGCTCCCATTCATGCAGCCCCTGCCTGCCTGCCTGCCTGCTTGCCTGCCTGCCAGCTGAGCAGGGAGTCTCTTGCCCATAATTGCATCTGAATGCAAATGGACATGGCAGGGTGAATATATTAAAAGCTACATCGTCAGCAATCAGGGCCAAGGGAAAAAAAACCCAGAAAATACAAATGAGGCTCTGGGTTATTACTTCATTTGGATGGCGGCGGGCGGCACCTTATTGTGTGGCAGAGATTTCTTGCTTAGTTAACAGAAAATGCTCACAATTCTCTCTGAACTCATTGAGGCCCCAGATTAATGCACATTAGAGGGGGCGGAGGAGCTCAGGCTCTGCAGGGATGGTCCAGTTTGCTGGGGGAAGATTGCTGGCTTAGAAGTCAGATTCAGCAAGGGGGGGGAGAGGAGAGAGCAGGAAAATATTTGATCGAGGGCTGGGAGACAGTTTGCCATATCACAATTGGAAGAAACTTTAGAGCATGGAATGGAAGAACTGGACTGGTGCTTAGAACCTGGAATGTCTGACCTGGAAGGGACCTGAGAACAGGGAATGTCAGGGCTAGGAGGAGCCATAGGTCAGGGAATGTCAGAGCTAGGAGGGATCTTAGAATGTCTGACTTCAGATCAGAAAGACTTTTTTAGAACTTGGAATATAAGAGATGGAAAGGGCTTAGAACATAGAACATAGAACATAGAACATAGACTATTGGAACTGGCCTCATTTTTAGATGAACAGAATCCAAGAGGGAGAGAGATAAACCAAAGATTCTACTCCTCTTCTTGCATTCCAACCTAAAGATCTTTGCTTTCCCCAGAATGTGGCCTCCTAGTCCTGCTTCCTTGCCTTCATCCATGTAGCCATGGCTCCTTACAGTATAAGTTTGGTCTGTGTACATCCTTCTTCTTTTCTTTTTTTGCAAGTGGAGAGAAGGTCACTTGGAGGAGGAAGAAGCCATATTTCATATTTCACTCCTATTCTTCCCTTATCCTTTGCCACCATGAACCGGCAGAGGATGAAATTTTAATCCTTGCCAAGAAGATGGAGGTTAAATGGAACTTTCTCTCTGTATGTCTCTATCACTCATCTCTCTTTGTCTCTGTGTGTCTCTTTCTGTCTGTCTCTGTCCTCTCTCTGTCTCTGTCTCAAGAATCAATGGAAGCCCCAAATTTTGCCTGAGCATAAAGCCATAAAAGAACCTAAATTAGACCCTGAGTAGAGCCAAAAAAGGACAGAAGACCCCAAGAGCTACATCAGCAATGTTCTTCAAGAAATAATGGTGAGAGAAGGAAAAAAAGGAGGAATGGTGAGGACATGGGCACTGAAAGTTCCAACCACTGCCTTGCTGATGCAGAGAGACCTTGTCTATACCTTCCCCATCAGAGTGTGGGTCCTTTGGAAAACCTCATTTCCCAGGCCACTCTCAGCAAACTGGTGATGGGAGAGAGTTGAAGGGCATTGTGTTCACTTGGGAATGAGTACTAACATTGTTTTTATTCCCTTACTATTTATTTTTGTTCTGATTCAATGTTTTACTTTTTAAATGCTATTCCTTGGCTGTGTCTGCAATGATGGTGAGAAGAAAGGTTGACTGGAATGTTGGATTTGGAGTCAGAGGACCTGTTTGACATCAAACAATCCAGGAAATCAAACTCAGCCTCAATTTCCTTCTCTGTAAAATGGGGGAGTTCAACTCAATATTCTCTGAGGACCCTTCTAGAACTACAGGTATAATCTTATGACCCTAAGAATTACCAAGCTTGAAATACTTTCAAAAGATCCCACGTTTCAGATTAAGTGAGGGAAACAAGCAAGACAAGATAAATAAATGATCATTTCTTTATCCCCACAGTTTAAACCTATGCCCATCAAATTCCAGAGGCTACTCTCAAGACATTTCCTCAGCATCTCCCTGGATACATCTTACTCATCCTTGAATGACCAGTTCAGATACTCTCTCTCTGACATGAAGCCTTTCCTATTATCCTATTTTATAAGAGCAATGATTATTTATTGTTTCTTTTCTTTCCAACCCCCTCACCCATTACTTCCCATTTCTGCACTCTGAGATCTAGCCATACTGGCCATCTTTTCCATTTTCAAACACAAAACTCCCTCTTTAATTGCCATGCCTTTGCCTGGAATGCACTCAATCATTACCTCCATTTAAGATCCATCTTAAGCCCTTTGCTCTGCACAGAGCTTTTCTTGACCCCATGTCCTAAAGGCTAGCGCTTTCACTTTCTGAATACTTTGTCTCCAATTTTGTAGTTATTCAGGGTTTTCTTGGCAAAGAAACTACTTTGTATATATTTGTGTTTATTCTGTTTTTCTTAGTGCCCTATTTTTTTGTGTCCTTGCCTTCCCTTTTAAAATAAAAACTCACCAACAGAGATGGTTTTGCTCTTTGTTCTTGGGTCCTCAGCACCTGGCGTAGTGCTTGGCCCATAGATATTACTTAATAAATGATTGTTGATTGATCAATTTCTTAAGTACCTACTAAGTACCAGATTTTATGCCAAATACTGAGAATAGAGAGGCAAAATTCGGAGTAGCTGCCTTCAAAGATCTTATGTTCTAAAGACAAGGCATGGTCACAAACAGATGTATTCAAAATATATATACAATTTGTTGACATGTGATCTGGAAAAAAGAATGCACATATAATACAAATGTGTACATACACATATATAAGAAATAAAACATGTATAATAAACAAAGAAAGATATCTATACAAATATATGACACATACATAAGAAATAGACATATATACAAAGAAAATCTAAACATCTATACCTATGCATATGTATAAGAAATATATATAAAGAAAAATATATATAGACACACATGTATAAGAAATAAACATACATATCATATACGAAGAAAATATATTTACATAAAATATGTATGAAATATATATTCCATATAAATAAATATATATATATAC
>NW_025366699.1:0-7525 GCF_016433145.1 Gracilinanus agilis | reverse complement strand
GATATCAAACTTTCCATTTAGCCCTGGTCTTTTCTGTGCAAATACCTTGAATTCTTCAATTTTGTTGAATGTCCATACTTTCCCCTGGAAATATGTATTCAATTTTGATGGGTAGTTGATCCGTGGTTGCAGGCCCAGCTCTCTTGCCTTTCTGAATATCGTATTCCAAGCTTTGCGATCTTTTAGCGTGGAGGCTGCTAGATCCTGTGTGATCCTGATTGGTGCTCCTTGATATTTGAATTGTTTCTTTCTGGCTTCTTGTAAGATTTTTTCTTTTCCTTGGAAACTCTTGAATTTGGCAATTATATTTCTGGGTGTTTTCTTTTCTTGATCGAATGTCGCAGGTATTCTATGAATCCTTTCAATGTCTATATTGCCTTCTTGTTGTAGGACTTCAGGGCAATTTTGCTGAATTATTTCTGTTAGTATGGAGTCCAGTTTTCTATTAATTTCTGGTTTTTCTGGAGGACCAATTATTCTCAAATTGTCTCTTCTCGACCGGTTTTCTTGGTCTGTCACTCTCTCATTGAGATATTTCATGTTTCCTTTTATTTTTTTCAGTCTTTTGACTTTGTTTTATTTATTCTTGTTGTCTTGAGAGATCATTAGCTTCTACTTGCTCAATTCTAGCATTTAGGGATTGGTTTTCGGCTATGATCTTTTGATTTTCGGCTATAATCTTTTTGTTTTTGGCTATGATCTTTTGATTTTTGGCTATAATCTTCTGGTTTTCGGCTATAATCTTCTGGTATTCCTTTTCAATCTGGTCATTTCTGGTGTTCAATTTGCTTATCAGTTCATTTGGTTTCTGGGCTTCACTTTCCAATTGCAAGATTCTACCTTTTAAACAGTTATTTTCTTGCCAGATCTCTTCCATTTTCCTCAAATTCTCAGTTTTGAACTCTTCCATAGCTTGTGAGGAGTTTTCCTTATTTGAGGAGGGTCCGGATGCTTGTTTGTTCTCCTCCTCTGTTTGCTAGGTTGTCTGGATTTTCTCTGTGTAAAAGTTGTTGAGTGTTAAAGACTTCTTTTTCTTTTTGTTAATCTTTCTCTTCTGAACTTCCTGAGACTGGGTAGCTGTCGTTAGCCCAGCAGCTTCTTAGGTTTATCCTCGCGCTCAGGGTCTGTCCTCAGTCAAGCCCCTTGGTGGACCCCCTTGCTTGATCGTCTGCCGGAGGTTTCTTTACAAGTCTCAGGGCGCTGCTTCCACAGTCGTATACCTGTCTGCACTGGTTCTCCACTCAGGGTTTCAGAGCTTTAGCTTGTGGCTGTGTCTGCCTCCACCCACGCCTCCGCTGGTGCCTGCACTCTGAGCCCGTGCTCTGTATCCTGCGTCTGCTCTCGGAGCCCCGCTCCCGTGCTCAAATTTTGTGTGTGTTCGTTAGCTTTTTGGGGTCCTAAATCATGCTGCTCTCAGGAACAGGCCCGGGAGCTGCCAATGACTCGATGGGTGCCCCAAACTTGCTCTATTTCTTTTTAGCTGGCTTTGGCGCTATAGGTGTTGTGTGTGGAGGGGTTGGGGGTGGGGAAGTTGCTCAGCCTATGATTTAGTGAGAGCTGTTTCACCCCTTTATAGCATGGAAATGCCTCGATTCCACGTACCTTCCACGCTGTGCCCTGTTGTGGGGTTCCTCCGTTCATCTGGACTTGTTTTTATGTCCCCTTGAGGAGTTTTGTGTGTTTCGGTCAGGAGAGGTTAAGAGCTGCTTCTTACTCTGCCGCCATCTTAACCCAGAACCAAGTTTGGGTGTCTTTTTCTCACAACTGAACTGCCTAGATGCTCACCTTTTTTGGCATTTATTTGGACTGTGGAGGAAGCCCACTGACTAGTTAAATTTTCTTGAGTTGCTAATTAATAAATATTTTAAAATTTAATATATTTAGTAATAATGTCTCCAGAGAATTTAATTTAATATAGTTACTTAAGTTAATTGGGTTCATAAAAGGTCAGTCATTTTAGGTGGCAGCAAGACAAAGTAACATGGCTTATCTCCAACCCCTCCCACCCCAAACAGAGGCAAGGTCAAATACTATATAGACATAGAACAAAGAAAGCATAGTGGATGGCCCACTATACCCCAGGGTCACATTTAAGTTTTCCCATAGAATAGTTAGAGCTTCTTTTGCTATTTACGTTTACTCAAGGCAATTTACATTCTTGGTAGAGTTGTAGGTCATATTCTCACTCTGGCTCACCATATAACCACTCAGGAGCAGAATGGAATAGTAGAATGAAAGTTAGCCTCAGAATCAGGGCAACCTAAATTTAAATTGCCTCACCCATAGCATATACTGGTTGTGTGACCCTGGGAAACCACTTACCCTCAAAGTACTATAAGTAACTCTCTAAGACAATAAATTGTTCAGGAGGTTATCTTCTTTGCTTAACAAAAGAAATTGATCCTTGGAAGTTTCCTACATTAACAAAATCTGGCTTAACCTGTCTGCTGGCTTGTGGCTGCTACTCATACTATTGCTTTATGGATCCATAGATAAGATTTGGGTGACAGGTGGATACCAAAGGTGACAGGTAGATGAGAAGGCCTGAAAAGTGCTCTTTAAGTCCTCACGACATAGTATTAGTCCTCCATTAGTCCTGATACCCATCAGTAAATTAGGGGACATCTATCCCCAGCAAAGCATGTGGAGACTTCCTTGGTAAACTGGGCCAAATCAACACCAGATAAGAACAATTTATTCCAGTGATAATGAAGGTAGCTTAAACAGGTTCTGTGGAGTACTTAGAGTTTAGCCAGACATTAAAGATGCCTAGGTCATCCATTGAACCATGGCTGATTATCTTGACTTTTGTCATTGGACTTAATCAACTCTGGAGGAGGAAGTGAGGCTGACAACTTTGTAGTTACTGTTTTTTATCCCTTGGAACTGTGACCAGAGTCCCTTTCTCCCCTGATAGTGGAAGTCCCTGTGATCACAGTCCCCCAAAATGAAGAACGAACAACACATTAACATGATCATAAGCCCATGATCAATGACTATGTAAAACCCAGTGGAATTGTGCGTTGGCTATGGGAGGGGTATGGGAGGGAGGGGAGTGAAAGAACATAAATCATGGAAACATGGAAAAATTCTCTTAATTAATCAATTAAATAACATTTTAAAAATATATAACCAGAAGTCCAGTCCCTATCCCTGTCTACTACTCATTTGGCCCTGTACAAATACTGTATTGTATTATAGTTATTTTATGTCTTATCACTCTTATAAGATTATAAGCTTCTGGAAGGCAGAAAATATCTTGTTTTCATCCTTGTAGCTTATATAATTAAACAATCAGCAGTAATTTTTCTACTTTTCTTTCTACAGTTTCTACTGTATGCTAGATACTGTGGTGGGAGAGAGATACAAAAATAAAATGAAATGTCTTAACCCTTTAAAAAATTAAATCAATTGTTTTACTTTTCCCTAATTACATGTAACAACAGTTTCCAACATTTTTCAAAGAATATTAAGTCTCAAACTCTCTCTCCCCTTCTCCTCCACCCCCAGCCCATTTTGAGATGGTAAACAATCATATAGATTTTATGTGTGCAATCATGTAATACATTTTCCCAGATTAATCCTTTTGTAGAAGGAAACTCAAATGAAAAAAATTAAGAATGTGAAAAAAAAGTTTGCTTTGGTCTGAATTTAGAATCTCTCAATTCTTTTTCTCTGGAAGCAGATGGCGTTTTTTTGTCCTGAGTCATTTAGGATAGTTTTGGATCATTGTATTGCTGAGAATAGCTGCTATTCACAGTTATTCATTGTACAATATTTCTGACTTTGTGTTCAATGTTCTCCTGGTTCTGCTTATTTTACTCTGCTTCAGTTCATTAAGACTTTCTAGTATTTTTGGACTTCCTTGTGCTCATCATTTCTTGCAGCACAATAGTATTCCATTATAATTTTATAATATAACTTACTTAGCCATTCCCCAAATTATAAGCATCCTATCACCTTCCAATTCTTTTCCTCTCCCCTCAAAGAGTTCCTTTAAAATATTTTTGTATATATAGGTCCTTATCCTTTTTGTTTTCATGTTGATATTCAAATCTTGCAATAGCATTGTTGAGTCAAAGGATATATGCTTTTAAAGCCTTTTGGGCATAGGTCCAAATTTCTCTCCAGAATGGTTGAATCAGTTTACAACTCCCCCAACTGAACATTAGTGTCTTCTCATATGCTCTCCAAGTTTTATCATTTTCCTTTTCTATCATAATAGTTAATCATAATAGTTAATTTGAGCTTCTCTAATTAATAATGATTTAGAGCATTTTGTCTAACTCTATAGACATAAACATAGTTTTAATTACTTTGTCTGAGAACTGCCTGTTCATATCCTTTGAACATTTATCAATTGGAGAATGACTTGTATTCCTATATATTCAACTCATTTATCTCTGTATTTGAGAAATGAGGCCTTTATAAAAGAGAATTATACATTTTTTTTGCACCATTATGATTACTGTGTATTATTCTTCATCCTAAGGAGAGGTTAAGCAGCTGCTTTTTACTCTGTCCCCCTCTTTTTTTATCAGCTCCATTCCCCTTCCCTTATTTCCCACTTCATACTTTTCTGTAGGCTAAGATAATTTCCTCTATAATAAATTGATTGTGTATGTCCTCCCCTCATTTAAAACAATTCTGATGAGAGTAAGGTTCATATGCCCTCCTTATCACCTCACCCATCTTTCCCTTCACTGCAAAAGCTCTTTCATGCTTCCTTTATGTGCAATAATTTAGCCCATTTTATTTTCTCTTCCCCTTCCTCACTATATATTCCTCTTTCTCATGTCTTATTTGTGTATTAACCAATAATATTCACATTACACCCTGTCCCTCTTTCTATGTATATTCCTTCTAACTGCCCTATTAATGACAAAGTTCTTTGAAGTTACAAAAATCACCTCCCTATGTAGGGATATACACAAAAATCTATTGAATGTTCTTTGATTTCTCTTTCCTGTTTGCCTTTTTATGCTTCTTTTGAGTATTGGGGAATAAATTTTCCATTCAGCTCTGGTCTTTTCATCAGGTATGTTTGAAAGTCCTCTATTTTATTGAATGTCCATTTATCCCATTTTAGGAATTGAATACCCATTTATTCCTAAAGGATTTTGCTCAGTTTTTCTGGGTAAGTGATTCCTGGTTGAAGTTCCAGCTCCTTTGTCCTCTGGAATATCATATTCCATGCCCACTTACACTTTAATGTAGAAGCTGCTAAGTCTTATGTTATCCTGATTACAGATACATGACATTTGAATTGTTTATTTATGGCTGCTTACAATATTTTCTCCTTAACCTGGGAGTTCCGAAATTTGGCTTTAATATTGTTAGGATTTATCGTTTTAGAATCTCTTTTAGGAGGTGATATAGTAGATTTTAAAATTTCTATTTGCCTTCTAGTTCTAGAATACCAGGGCAATTTTCCTTGATAATTCTTTCAAAGATAATGTCTAAGCTCTTTTTTTTTATTATAGCTTTCACATAGTCTAGTAATAATTAGATTTTTCTCCTCTGGATTTATTTTCCATGTCATTTGATTGCCCTATATGATAGTTCACATTTTTCTCCTAATTTTTCATTTTTTTTTACTTTGTTTGACTATTTCTTGATGTTTCCTGGAATCATTAGCTTCCAGTTGCCCAATTTTAATTTTTAGGGCATGATTTTTTTGAATGAGCTTTTGTACCACCTTTTTCATTTGACCAGTTCTACTTTGTAAAAAGTTCTTTTCCTCAGGGAATTTTTCTACCTCTTTTCCCATAAGGCCAATTTTATCTTTCAACAAGTTCTTTTCTTACATGCAATTCATATATCTTTTTTCATTTGCCCAATTCTTCTTTTTTATGGCATTATTCTCTGAAATTTTGTGCTTCGTTTGCTAATTTGTCTATTCTGTTTTTTAAAGTATTTTTCTTAGTTGTTTCCTTTTATGCCTCCTTCACTAGGTTATTGACTTTTTTCATGATTTTCCTGTATTACTATCATTTCTTTTTTCCAATTTTTCTTCTTTTTCTCTGACTTTTTAACTCCTTTTTTAAGAGACATTCCTATTTTTCTCAGAGTCTCTGAATGCTGCAGTATTGGTTTTCTTATCTTTTTCTAAGTCTTTTCTAAGTTTCTATCGGTTAAAGTTGGGCTCTGTACCTGTGGAAAATGAAGCACTGTTTGAAGCTTCAGGTTCTCTGTGCAGCTGCCTTCAAAGCTAGCTCTGAGGATCAATCTGCTTTCAGTTATTCCATGGTGGTATGATATAAGATGTGTTTAAGACTCTCTTGGCCTGTGCTCTGGTCTGTGAATAACCTCAAGCACTCTTTTATCCCTTGGAATTGAGACCAGAGTCCCTTTTTCTCCTGTGGCCACAAGTACTGGTATTTGCTAGTGCTCTTTCTCAACATGAGAATTTTCCCCTAGATGTGACCTGGTTCTGTGTATTAGCAATATGACAAGATTCTTGCACCCAGAGCCAGCAAAAGGACCCCTGTAATCTTCCTATGAGTAACTATCTCACCCCAATCCCTTACCATTTATAGGTGAGAGCCCCAGAAATGTTTTCTGCTGCTTCAGCAGGGTCAAGACCTATTGCTGTTGTGGGGCCTGCCCCAGAGTGCCTACCCTTCTACCCCAGGGCACTAGATCCATTTTGCCAGCTTTCTAAGTTGCTTTTTTGCTGGAAAATCACTTTACCTTATATTTTTGTGGGTTATATAGCTCTAGAATTCATTCTAAGATATTATATCATAGTTTCTTAGAGGGTAATTTGGTAGAGATCAGATGAGGATCTACATCTTCTTAGCTCTGGCCCCAAAATTGTCTTATCCTTAATGAACTTGCATGCCATTGGGGAAGGCAGCATGTTGTAGGAACAAAAATTATGAGACTGGCCTTAAATTAATAATTTTATTAAATCAAAAGTAGTAGGAGCAAAGATGGAAGAATAGGGGAAAGACAAATAGTTTACTTACTGCTACATTTAGCTTGCTAAATCTATGGCTGTCATGAGGACCTTTCTAGTCATTCTCACAAAGCAGTCCAGTTAGCATCAGAATATGAAAGCAAAGAGGTCGAAATTCGCTCTTGCTTCATTTTATCAAATCTATTCTCCACCCACTAACTCTTACACATAATGTCAGGTTATTTTTTTACTTGATACATATACCTTATAGCTCAGCCATGCATCCCAGGGTGATTCTGGTGTTGGTCAAGACCCTCCAAGGGGGGAATGGCATAATTATCCTAAAATCCAAGGTTTATGATCTTTTAAAGCAATTTTAGAAAAAGAAAATCACCAATACCCTGAATTAAGAAAGTGGATCTTATAGAGAAATCACACAGTATATCAAGAGATCCAGAGTGATTATTGGGATATAATGAATTGAACTGAAGGGGGTTGAACCTATCTTTATTCTGAATGCATACTCTTATGCCAAAGGGAATTGCTCCCTATTTGGCTTTTTGTCAATGTATTTATCAATCCTTTCCTTTTTCCTTTCCTTTCCTTTTTCCTTTCCTTTCCTTT
>NW_025366698.1:0-4947 GCF_016433145.1 Gracilinanus agilis | reverse complement strand
ATATATATATATATTATATATATATAAATATAATATATATTATATATATATATTTAAAACCCTTGTACTTCAGTGTATTGTCTTATAGATGGAAGATTGATAAGGGTGGGCAATGGGGGTCAAGTGACTTGCCCAGGGTCACATAGCTGGGAAGTGGCTGAGGCCGGGTTTTGAACCTAGGACCTCCTGTCTCTAGGCCTGACTCTCACTCCACTGAGCTACCCAGCTGCCCCTCCTCCTGAAGTATATATTTAAAGTGTTTATTGACAGACTAAAATAGAGTATTTGGATGAATAATAATGGAAAGAGAAATAGAAGTGATATTGATTGAGACTGTGATGTGGATAACTTGGAGAGAAAGGAAATAGATAAAGTGTATGAGATCATAAACTTGGCATAGAGATCAGATACAGCAATGATTAGGAATTTGTGGTATCCATCCATCTGATGGTATTGTCTTTGTGCCAAAAGCAGAGTTGCTATTAAAGTTTTTGTTATTAAAATTATCTTAATTATCTTAATAATAACTTCTTATGTTAAAAAAAAGAAATGAAAATGGGCACTGCTATTAATTAACAAGAAAGAAGTAGAAAGTATGGGAACTGCAGGGAAAAGTGACCTCTCCATCATGGAATTCATGGTAGAATAGGGAAATGGCAGACATCTTAATTTTTCAACTTTCCATTAGTTGCTTTTGTGCAGTCCTTTCCAGTCCAATGATTATCCTATGGATAGAAAACAGAAGAAAATTGTGCCATTCTGCCTTCCTTACTGTTGTCATCTTTCCATCCAATCAGAGTTGAATTGCTATGTCATCTTTGATCTTCCTTTTCCCAAATATAGCTTTAAAATAACTCCAGCTTTCTTGTCATCCTTAGCATTCCTAAATAGTTTTTGCTCATTCTGAGATTTAGTGCTTCTGACTCTAGTCTTAGGGGGCCATGCCACATTATCAAATTCTTCTTCTTGCTCTTACTTCTATCTTCTGAATATCTTTTAAAAACTGAAATTTATAAAGTACATGTCCATGGATTAGGAAATGCCCAAAAGGTATTATTTGATTCATATGAAATGATTCATAAGCATCTAGAAAATGAAATTTTGATCACAAGTTAAAAGGGTCACTTTATTTAAAACAGGCCTCACTAGACTAAGGCCATATCTTATTTTTAATAGTGTAGGGGTAGTTTAGGAGAATGCTATTTTACCTAGATTTCTACAAAGAATTTGACAAAACTTTTCATGCTCTTTTTTTGTTGACAATATTTATATGTAGATATATCAATAGGAAGTTAGGTGTTTTTCACACTGATTGTAAGACAATTCCCAAAGAACCATCACTAGTATTCATCAGTATGAGTGTGGTAGAAGGTATCTAGTAAGGCACCCTAGGGATTTTTGTGCTTGAACTTTTGCTATTTTTCATTTTTATTAATGACTTCAGATAAAGATACAGTTGGAATTTTGATCACATTTTCAGATGTCACAAACCTGGGAGGGCAAGCCAATTGGATGACAGATTTAGGATCTCTAAAGACTTTGACAAGCTAGGAAGTCAAGCTGAATCTAATAAGGTAAAAGTTAATAGACATAAATGTAAATCCCTACACTTTAGTTTTATTTTTTAATTTTTTTTCCTTTTTTTTATTTAGCATGTTTTTCCATGGTTACATGATTCATGATCCTCCCCTCCCCACCCCACAGCCTTCCCTCTCCCCCTCCCAAAGCTGACAAGCAGTTCCACTGGGTTATACATGTATCATTGTTCAAAACCCATTTCCATGTTATTCATATTTGCAGTAGAGTGTTCTTTTAACATCAAAACCCTAATCAGATCCCTATCAAATTATTTGATCAATCATATGTTTTTCTTTTGTGTTTCTATTCACACAGTTCTTTCTCTGGATGTGAACAGTCTTTTTTTTTTCCTCCCAAGTTCCTCTGGATTGTCCTGGATCATTGAATGGCTGCTGGTAGAAAAGTCAGTTACATTTGATTGTGCCACAGTGTATCAGTCTCTGTGTACAAAGTTCTTCTGGTTCTGCTCCTTTTACTCTGCAATTCCTGAAGGTCTTTCCAGTTCACATGTAATCCCTTCAGTTCTTTATTCCTTTCAGCACAATAATATTCCATCACCAACATATACCACAATTTATTGAACCATTCCCCAATTGATGGACACCCCCCATCTTCCAATTTTTTGCCACCACAAAAAGCGCGGCTATAAATATTTTTGTACAAGTCTTTTTCCTTATTATCTCTTTGGGCACAAACCCAGCAGTGGTATGGCTGGATCAAAGGGTGAGCATTCCCTTTGTGCATAGTTCCAAATTGCCCTCCAGAATGTTTGGACCAATTTGCAACTCTACCAGCAGTGAATCTGAAATCTGAAAAAGTGGCATTTATTATTTCTGCTTTTCTGCATTTGTTTGCAATATTTCTATGCCCAAC
This sequence comes from Gracilinanus agilis, assembly GCF_016433145.1. NCBI lineage: Eukaryota > Metazoa > Chordata > Mammalia > Didelphimorphia > Didelphidae > Gracilinanus > Gracilinanus agilis. The sequence goes on along the minus strand of NW_025366698.1, from coordinate 2,496 downwards.
TACATGGTCCATCTTTGTATATATACCATGTACTGCTGAGAAGAAGGTATATTCTTTTATTTCCCTATTCAGTTTTTTCCAGATGTCTATTAACTCTAATTTTTCTAGCATTTCATTTACTTCCTTACTTCTTTCCTTTTTATTTTTTGGTTTAATTTATCTAGTTCTGAAAGGGGAAGCTTGAGATCCCCCCACTAGTATGGTCTTACTATACATTTCCTCCTTGAGTTCCTTCAATTTTTCCTTTAGAAATCTAGATGACATACCATTTGGTGCCTAAATGTTTAGTATTGATATTAGTTCATTGTTTACAGTACCTTTTAGCAAAATATAATTTCCTTCCTTATCTCTTTTAATCAGATCAGTTTTTACTTTGGCTCTGTCTAGTATCATGATTGTGTGTTATTGGAAATCTTGGAGTCTTTGAACTACATTTCCCATGATCCCACTGGCTTCCTGTCATTACATGCTGATATAGACAGGGGTATAAAATTGAGGGGCTAGCATTCCTAGTTCTCTTTCCTTCTTATGGTGGCAGGGAATGGCAGGCTGTTTGAACAGCCTAAGCTAGCATGGCAAGTGGCTTCATTTTCTAGTGATTACTAATAAATCTTACAAAAGCCATAATATTTTTTAAAGTTATTATTATATATTCATTTTATTTTTTACATTGATGGCAACCACATGAAGCTGGAGAAAGAATTCTCAATTTTTTTAAGATAGTCTAGGTAAGATAAATTTTGCAAAGCCACATTTCTCCTGCCATGACTTTTCACCCTCCTCCAACCCCAAGAAATTTGAGAGAACTCCAAACTCTCTCTGGAGCTGCTGCCCTGCTTCTGCTGGTTTTTTGTTTTTGATTTTGTTTTTTTCTCTTTTTCCTGTTTTCCCCAGCCACCTGGCTGCTTTTTTTAGTGGCTTTTCTGGGAGCTGTTGGCCAAAAGGGAAAAGCCACTTCTCTTGCCAATCTAAGCTGCCTACTGTTCCTGATCCCCTTAGCTGCTGATCTAACTGCCCGCTCTGGCTGCCCCCACCTGCCCGCCCCTCCCTGGAAGCAGAGTTCCTGCTGCTGCTGCTGCTCCTAATCCCAGACTGTGCCTGGGGATCCTTGAAATTCCTGGAGCTGCTGCCCCTGCTGATTGGAGCAGATCTTCAGAGGTTTGGAAAGTATAAATCCTCCTTTTCATTGCGAACAGTTAAGTCCTTGCTTGCTGCTCACTGCTAGCCTTGGAATCCCAGTTATGTTCCTCTTAGGCAATAATTAGCCTCCTAAAGGACTTTTACCTGAGGAGAGCTTTTAACTCTAACTCCCTATCCATGAGGTAGCATGTGGCCTCTAGCATTTTACCCCAAGGGGGAAAGGGAAGGAAGGTTATTCTTCAAAACAGGAAATAAAATGGCAAGCATGGCCTGCCCTTTGAAAGAGCAGTGCATTACCTATTTCAAACAGATCCCAATTGTGGGATGTTTTTTCTTCCTACCATTCCTGGGTGCATTGGTCCTTGCAATTATCTTGCCTAAGATTAAGGAGAGATATTCATCTCCCTACAACCCCTGGCCATTTGGTCCTGCCCAGACTGTAAAATATATCTAGTTTGGGATTCCTTCACACTATGCTCAGTGAGGAATTCTCCCTCACTATGGGAGATCCCAGAGCTCCAATAAAATGGCGAGGGGAATGAATCTTAAAGATATGTGGGAGTTTTCTTATTAATTATTTTGAGTTTATTCCTCTCCATAATACTGAAGAAGTCTATTGGAATTGGTAAAAAGGATTTTTGATTGCACTGCCTGTATCTTGTCATTTGCTTATAATATCGTATTTGTTAATTTCTTTAAGGTTAAATTTTTAAAATTTATCTGTATTAATCTAATTAATATCCATTTTGTTATATGATTCTTTATCTGTACTGTTTCCCTATGACTTGTACTGAACAACATATCATTGTAAAAAAGCTCATAAGTTTTATGTATCCTGGATTTGTCATCTCAACTATCAAAGTCACATGTTACTTATACAGCCTTTTCTTTTATTTTGTCTTTTTTAATTGTCACTAACTGTCACATAAATGACAACCTATATTAACAACCTTTGGAGAATTTAATGAGATAAATATCTCAATTGATTTTAAGGAATCTTCAGAAGTGATTTTTAGATATGTAATATCATTTGCCTTCCTCTGAGTTGTTTGAAACAAGAAATAAGGGTGCATTCATAGCTGAAGAGAAGTGCAGTGGCGTTATTTTATTTCTCCACTTCCACATTTTTGAAATGTAATGGGTGTGACATCTGAAGTGATTTTCACTATTTAGTCCTTGGATCCATGTGAAATGGGTGGGACATATTGGAAACAGGTCTGTAAACTGTTACAGTCCCATACCAGAGGGAGTGAGGTGCCCAAGAGGCTTAGTTACCCTTGTTATGGGTTATAATCTCATCTGAGAGGTGTGAAGGATTTTCTCTGTGAAGCCTACTAGCTTCAAAATGTTTATATA
>NW_025366697.1:0-6573 GCF_016433145.1 Gracilinanus agilis | reverse complement strand
GAGAGAGAGAGAGAGAGAGAGAGAGAGAGAGAGAGAGAGAGAGAGATATTGAGATTAGATTGATGGTAGTCAGTGAATCACTAGCTTTGCATATAAGTGAGTGTAGTGAGTTATAGCTCAGAAAATCAATGGAATTTGTAGAATTGCATAATTAAAATACTAGATACACTTGGATTTAGAATTATCCAGAAAAGCTCAGCTCAAATGCCACCTCCTTTGTGAGACCTTTCCCAAGCTTACCTGCCAATGCCTCCCCTCTCCAATTACTTCATTCTGGTTTTATATATGTTATGTATATAGTCATGCATCATTCTCTAAGCCACTGCTCAATAAATAGCTACTACCTTGGGATTCTGGTGGTATCCTACAGGTTTTAAATCCTAAAACTATTCATTCATGGGCCCCCAGCAGCGTGCTTCCCTTTTAACTATAAACCAGTAGACACAAGTAGATCCCAATAATGATACTTACCAAGATAGTGTAGTAAAAGTAGTTACTACAAAACATTCTTCTCATAAATATTATTTGTGGGAAGTGTTCATAGATTTTGAGTTTATCCTTAATGAGATGTACATTTAGTTAAGACAAGTCACAATTCTGGTAGTGAAGAACCTTGAAATCCTTTCTCTCCTACAGTATCTGCTCCAAAAAGCTCCTTCTTGGGTGTAGCTTCTCCAATGGGCAAATTGCTCATTGAACACCTAGGATTTATTCTTCACAAGGTACAATGACCCTCCTGCAGGCTTTCTTCTCTGCTTCCAGAAGTCATAGTCCTTGGAACTAACTTCTGCCTTAAATAGCATCTGTTCTCCATCTGTATCCTTCTCAAATGCGTCTGTCTCAAATCTCTTCAATCAACTCCAGCTGCTAGAAGAAATCCCTCTCTGGGTCAGTAGGTTGACTGGTCCATATCCTGGATGAATTGTGAGTGCAAAAGGAGGCAAAGTCCCTTCTTTCTCTTTCCTTTACCCTTGTAGGTAAAGAGTTGGTTTGCCCTGACTCTTGACTTAAAAAGATTCCAGGGATTCAGACAATATTTTTTACTCATCCAAAGACAAGGCTCTTTTTGGTTCCATCAAAACAATGTATTCAAATTTTATAAAAAGATCTCTGGGTGTTCATAGTTTGTTAAGGAATGAATATATTGTTTTCTGTGATTACTTTTTATGATTACATCAATTGAACCAGAAGGGAAGAGGCAAATATTTCTTCACTCCCATTTATGTGGGTACCTATTATCTCTTCTTTCCACTGTTGTGAGGAAGATAAGATTAGTTAGTTAATTAGGTATTAAGATGTATTTAGCAGGAAGGAGCTGGAGCTGGGAATTCCAGGATGGAATGAGGGAGCAGGAAGAAGTGACTTGTGCTCTGGGAAGGACTCCATTGGGGATTAACACAAACTGTGGTGAGCCCTGGGAGACCTCAGAGTAAAGGACCATGCATCCTGATTTTCCCTGAGATCCTGTGTGGTGTGGCATCTAGCAAAGAGGACAAGATCTACAGTGCCAAAGGAAGAAGGAGAAGTTTGAAATCTGGTGGACAATGTTTCAAGCAAACCCCTCCTACTTCGTACCTGAGACAACCTTGGCTCCTGGCATCCAGAGATCATCAGTGGATTGCAGTGAGAATCCCAAAGCCACAAAGCCCTTAGCTGTACTCAAGCCTGGCAGGTTAGTGTAGAAATGAGTCTTTCCTTTCCCTGTGGGTTATGCTATTAGATTTAAGGTTTTAGAGTAGATATCCCTATCCCACCTTTTAGTTGTTCATAATTAAACCCAGTTATATCCTGTCTGTTGAGTTCAAGGCCTCTGGCCAGAGTTGGCTAACTGTCATTTGTCAGTTAGGAGAAGCTTGGCTGTTCTAGTCTTCATGTCCAGGTCTAGTCTCTCATAAATCCCAGTGTGTGTTCCCACAAACCACTTAGTTAATATCCCTGATGACCCCATTACCCTTACATATATTTTCTACACCACTATCCTCCAAGAATGTATGCTTCTTCAGGAAAAGAACTGTTTTGTGTTTGTCTTTATATTCCAGCCTCTAGCTTGGTGTTTGGCACAAAATACGACAGATCAAGCACTAAGTCTGGGACCAGGAAGACCTGAGTTCAAGTATTCTCTCAAATACTTGCTAGCTCTATGACCACAGGCAAGTCACTTAATCCAATTTGCCTCAGTTTCCTCATCAATAAAATCAATAAAAATCAAAATAAAAAATCTTTGCCAAGAAAACCCCAAATGGTGTCACAAAAAGTTGAACATGACTGAAATGACTAAACAACAAGGTCCATGAGTAGAATATTGTTAGATAAAATATGTCCTTCCCTCTGCCTCTGCAGCCATCATCAGGGATTAGCAAACTTTCAGCCTTTTATCAGCTAAATGCCCTATATATAGGGCTACCTTTGTCTGCTTCCTGCCTGATGACCCTCTAGAGAGAGTTTGGCATTAATCATTATCAATTGATTGATTTACTAGGACTGAAAGCTACAAAGAAGAATCTTAGAGAAGATATAAAAAGTGCATTTTCTTCTCTTTTTAAAATTTAATATGCAGTGCTGGATTTCCTGGCTCCACTGAATGTGACTGATTCCAACAGACCACTCAATATATGTAGAAGGGTTTTATTCTGATAGATTTTCAAGAAGTGTTTAATCAAAAAAGCTTTCGAGTGAACTCTTACCCTTTTCTCAGAATTCCATTGAATGTTTCACTATAAAAGACATATTTTTCTGTTATAAGAAACTTGTTAGACAAGGTAAAAAGAAAATTTCCCTTCTCCAACCTTCTTGGGCTCAAAAGAAGACTTCAATTCCTACTTTACTGAGTAAATAGAGTTGATCGCTCTGTCCCACATCCTGATAACTTGCTTTATCATCATCCCTCATTCTGTGCTCCAGTCTCAGATAAGAAAGTGGGCCCCCTCGTTGGCAAGGCCAGCCCCTTGATTTATGTACTTCATTCCATTGCCTCTGATATTCTCTGGGAGTTTGTCCCCTTAATCTACTCTATGAACCCTTTCTCCTGGTCTTCTGTCTACTAGGAGGCAAATTCTTCTTTTCCCTAACAGGTCTTGTATGTCTCCTACATCCCTACCAATAGTAGATTAAAATTTCAGCTCAAATTTGATACAAAGATAGAAAACAAAAAACTAGGAAACCATCTGCTGTCTTTAGAAGAGTCACACATTCCAAACATGGCAGTTATGGTTCTGCCTCAGTTTCTGTCATTAACTTCTGTTGTTGGGTTGACAGTTTCATTCTATAAATTAACTGTTGGACTGAACTTGACAAACAGGTTCTTGCTCTTGAACAGAATGAAAAGCTTAGGGAAATCATGGGAAATTCTGTTTGAGGAGAAAACAAGTGGAAGGCAGAAAGTGTAGTTGCAAGTTCTCCATGTTTGTCCTAAAAAATACTTTACAAAAGTTTTATTACTTGAATTTCCTAGACTTAAAGGCAGGAAAGTGGATCTCTGCTCATATTTACTCCTTAATTCATGTCAAGATTACCACATATCGGATGTTAAGAAATTCTGGACTTGAGGATATTGTTCAGAAGGTCTTAGTTAGCTGGTCCCACCTTCCTCTACTCTGAATTTTGGCAGATTAAGATTTGGGTATCATATCATTAAAGTATCAAATTTCATGTGTGTTCCTTCTATTAACTCGAGATTTATCTCTGGGATGTGTTAGAGCTATTTCTGGTTTCTCTCTGACAATAAACCAGAGGAGGCAAACTGTGCTTGAGTTTTCAAATATAAGATGATTTTAGCCAAAAGTTGTTTTTCTTCACTTTTCCTTTGTTTGTCCTCTGCTTCTTTATTTAGTTCAGGAAAGATTTCTCTAGAATATTTATTTTGATTTCTGTCTATGCCTGTTTAAATCAACTGACAAATTCTACTTTTTTTCTATTAGTTTATTGTCAAAGAAAATAGTTTCTTTATCTAAACACTTACCAAGAAACTGAGTAGTTTTTGCTCTAGTATCCTACAATAAATTCTAAAATCTCTACAAGCCTTTGCATTTTACCAAAGCCTTTAATTTGAAGATATAACTCCTCAATCCTTATTTTTTCCTAGAATAGTAGATACAAAAAGAAAGATAGGTTGCTCAGTTGGAAAGGTGTTTCAGGGAGTAGCTAGTTGGCTCAATGGATTGAGAACCAGGCCTGCAGACAAGAGGTTCTGGGTTTAAATGTGACCTTAGCCACTGTCTAGTTGTGTGACCCTGAACAAGTCATGTAACCCCCATTGCCTAGCCCTTATAGTTCTTCTATCTTGGAACCAATACACAATACTGATTTTAAGACAGAAGTTAAAGGTTAAAAGAAAAGAAAAGAAAGGTATTTCAAATTGTGATTTTATAGTGCTTTATAATTACTTTCCAAATCAATGTGCTATTCTGAATATTTGCTAGCTATATCTGAATGACTTTTTTCCTTTCTTTATGCCTTCTCCTACCTTAAGTCTAATAAATGTCTGTTGAACTGAACCGAATTGAATTAATATAATTATTAACTTAAAAGTATGCCTGTCTCTTCTGTCCTTAGTGGAAAATGGGGAAATTGCTCATGCTGAATGTGGCACATTCAGACAAATGCAGTTGTAATATTGGTCTATTGGTGTCTTTGTTATTAGCATTGAAGTTTTTTTCCACTGTCCTCCTCTCATTCCTTTCTGAACTTTTCCTTACAATTAAGAAGAATACTCAAGCAAAATAGGTTAATATTGCAACCATAATATAGCTGCTGATGGCTTCTGTAGTTACCCTCCTTTGCCACATTCAAAATGCTCTGATTAGTTATTGTATTGCTGGTTTTACTTGGCTTTTCTTAAATTCTAAAGAAATATTCTGGGTGGGAAGAGAAGTAATTGTGATATAAAAAAGAGACAGATAATTTTTTTTAAGATTAGGTTTTTTTTTCTGGTTTTTCTTTTCCTTTTTTTTTTTTTAAGTTTTATTGGTTTGTTTGGTTTTTACATTGCAGACATTGGCAGATTGCTCTCATTTCCTGAAAAGTCTCTTGTTGCAAAGTGAAATACTAATTAATTAAATACTTAAAAAATAAAACTAATATATAGGGGACAGCTGGGTGGCTCAGTGGATTGAGAGCCAGGTCCAGAGACAGGAGGTCCTGGGCTCAAATATGACCTCAGAGACTTCCTAGCTGCGTGACCCTGGGCAAGTCACTTAATCTCCATTGCCTAGCCCTTACCACTCTTCTGTCTTAGAACCAATACACAGTATTAATTCTAAGATGAAAGGTAAGGGTTTAAAAAAAAAACAACAAAAACCTAATATATATAACAACCTAGGTCACACAGTGGATAGCGTCCTAGACCTGGAATCAGAAAGATCTGAGTTCAAATGTAGTCTGAGATGTTTGCTAGTTTGGTGACCCTTGGAAACTGATTTAACCTCATTCTGCCTCAGTTTTCTTTCCTGTAAAATGGAAATAACAAGAGGTCTTACTTCTCAGTGTCAAATGAGAAAATATTTGTAAAGCAATTAACACAGTGCCTGGTACATAGTGGGTGCTTAATGTTTATTTCCTTCCTTAAATAAAAATGTATGTAACATTCCACAACTGTAGAAGCCTCCACTTCTATTTTATTTTTAATGAACAGAAATATATTTTCTCTCCCTTACACCTAAATTATTCTACCATGATGCTATGCCACCTCACTCTGTGTCGAGACGGTTCCTTCCTTCCAGATCCACCTCCTCTCGCTATGTCTAAAGAAACCTAATAAATTCAGGATCCACTTCAATCCTTTCTCTCAGTCTCTGTGTCTTTCTAATGTGAGGAAGTTTAATTCCTGGGCTATTTCTAAGAGAAAAACTATTAATGTTAATGCTCCCACCAGCTCTATTTCTATTTATTTTGGCTAGCCTGGTCATATACCCCTAATGGAGAAAGGAAAGATGAAGGGGAAAAGATTGATTATTTTTTTAGAAAATGAAAACTGAAGCCAAGTAGGCTTATAGTCAGAAAAAATGAGATAACCACCACAAAAGGGAATAGCAATAACTCTTCAAATTAAAGATTCCATATCAACTATTCTTTAAATACATAAATTATATATTTATTTTGGCTAACCTTACTGTGAATCCCCAACAGAGAGAGGAGAAATGAAGGGATATACAATTACAACATTGTAGTATTTCAAAATATTGATAAGGAAATTAAACAGAACAGCTGTTGTTGATGACCCACTAAGGAGACACAGTCTGATGTAGTGGATGATAAACTGGCCTGAATCTAGATGGGCTTGGTTCAAGCCTCAGTTCTGATCCATGCTAACTCTGTTACCCTGGGCAAATCAGTGAATCTCTCAGGGCTCCAGATGGTTCTCTAATTCTATAGTATCAGAATAAGCATCAATTGCAATTGGTAGTGGAGAAATCCTCACCTTGAGTTTCCTTTATTGATGAAATTTCAGGTCAAAAAAGTATATTTTATTTTAAATATACATATAATATTTTATTTAATACTATTTAACAATATTTAAATATTAAATATTTTAAATATACTTTTAATAAATATATACTTGATATATATTTATTTTTA
>NW_025366696.1:0-7106 GCF_016433145.1 Gracilinanus agilis | reverse complement strand
GAGAGAGAGAGAGAGAGAGAGAGACAGAGACAGAGAGAGAGAGAGAGAGAGAGAGAGAGAGAGAGAGAGAGAGAGAGAGAGAGGGAGAGGAGGAGGGGGAGGGGACCTGTTTGCACAAAAATGTTTATTGCTGCTCTCTTTGTGGTGGCAAAGAATTGAAAACTAAAGGGATGTTCCTCAATTGGGGAATGCTGAACAAATTGAAGAATATGATGATGATGGAATACTATTGTGCTATTAAGAATGATGAACAGGATGATTTCAGAAAGAGTTGGAAAGACCTATGTGAACTGAAGCAAAGTGAAATAAGCAGAACCACAAGATCATACACAATAACAGCAATATTGTGAAAATATTTGCTACTAATACAATCCAGGGCAATTTTAAGGGACTTATGAAAAAGAATACTAGCCACCTCCAGAGAAAGAATTGTTGGAGTAGAAATACAGGTGAAAACGGATCACTTATCACTTGTTTACTTGGGTATATGATTAGTGTTTTGGTTTTATGGAATTGTTCACTTACAAGAATAATATGGAGATTTTTAAAAAATAAAATAATTTCTAAAAGGCTGCCCTTATCTTCCCCCCTAGATAAATATGTGCTTATTATCACAGTTTAAAACATGTTTAATGATGAGCCCAAGACTCTGGCTTTAAATCCTATTTAACCAGTTAGGTTTATGTAGTCTGATACCTTGGCTACAACTAATATCTTTATCAATCAGTTTTCCTCTAAACATAGCAAACTAAGAAAGTAAAAATAAAGCTACACAAATCCATCACTAACAGTGGAAAAAATTCAGTAAGTGGCTTAGAAACAGCCGTTAAGTAGGGTCATTTTCTTATGCAATGGGGCTAATACATGATTATTTGCAGATACACAGAACCCAAAATTCAACAGAAATCTAATCACTTCCAAGACAAATGCTACGACTGCAATGAATTCACCATGTGGTAAAAAGGGCTTAAAATATGACATTCAATTAGAAAAAATTCTAACAATCAATTTTTCTTATGCAAAGATTTGTCTATTTTCATAGCTGCTGCTTTCCTGAGCTAAAATAAAATCTTAATATACCAAACAGATAAATGCTTTTAATTCAGACAAACATTAAAAACCTACTATGTGCAAGGCATTATATTTTTATAGAACATTCGAGAGAACAGTACAGCATGTAATCGTAAAAGTTACTAATAAAAATGCAAATATCCATTTTAATCAAGTACCTCAAACTTGTAATATTCCTTCTTGTAACATCTCCTGCCTTTACCTGAATCAATATCCTAAAATCACTATACTATTATATCATATATACTATTATAAGAAATTTTGCTTTCTTTGGTTCATACATGTTTATTCATAAGCCATAGTGAAATGCCATACAAAATTATGAAATAAATGCATATATCATATGACCTATACCCGATCCTAATCATACCACATTGATCCTATTCTGAGAAGATAAATATATATTATTTCCTTTTTTCATGAGTTCATACATATGCCAGCAAGACCTGCCAGAAAAATAAATAAATATTTGTTGGACTGTTTGATTCAACAGTCTCACTGTCTCAAATTATTTTTGCAAAATCTACAAAGATATTTTGTGAATACCCAAAATTAAACTCAATAAATATTTAAGTACCTGAAATGTATAAGAGACAGTGCTAGAGTCTATAAACACTTCAAAAATGCGGTACCTCAATTTCTTATTTCTTTCAAGAGCACCACCATCTGCCATCAACTATCTTAGCCTTATTCTCAACTTTCCCTCTTCCTCACCCCATAAATCCATACAGTTACTAAACTTTGTCATCTTTTTTTTTTTAAACTCTTACCTTCCATCTTGGAGTGGTAAGAGCTAGGCAACAGAAATTAAATAACTTGCCCCACACAGGTAGGAAGTGTCTCAAGCCAATCTCTAGGCCTGGTTCTCAATCCACTGAGCCACCCAGTTGCCCCCAAACCTTGTCATTTTTATTCTCCACAACTTCTCACATAAATTCCCTTTCTCTTTACTTACAAGGTCATCACCCCAATTTAGGCCCTCATCTTCATCTAGCATCTGCCTCCAATAGTCTGCAATCTATCCTCCACAAAGCTGTCAAAATGATTTTTCCCAAAGCAAATCCCTTACTATGTAACCTCTTAATCAAACTCCCAATAGCTTATAGAATAAAATGAAAGCTCCTCTGCTGCCTTTCACAATCTAGTTCCAACCCAGCCCATTATTACACATTATCCCCATCCACATACCTATACTATACAATCTAGCCTTCTTGATGTTCCTCAAACAAGGCAATAATTTATATCTTAGTGCCCCAGTATTAGCTGCATCCCATTCCTGTTAAAAGTCTTTCCTAGGGGCAGCTGGGTAGCTCAGTGGAGTGAGAGCCAGGCCTAGAGACGGGAGGTCCTAGGTTTGAACCCGGCCTCAGCCACTTCCCAGCTGTGTGACCCTGGGCAAGTCACTTGACTCCCATTGCCCACCCTTACCAATCTTCCACCTATGAGACAATACACCGAAGTACAAGGGTTTAAAAAAAAAAAAAAAAAGTCTTTCCTAGCTCTCTGGTTTCCTTCAAAATTCAATTTCATGCACCACCCTCATACATGACTTCATGAATTTTGGACAACTTCTGTGACAATGATGAATGCTTTTGGTTAAGCTTATATCTCCCTACTTTATGCTTCAATTAAAAAATATAATCTGAGGATTAATAAACATGTTTTTCTCTACTGTTACAAAGTTCCAAGAAACCTTGAGATGCTGATACAAAAATTAAAAAGTTCCTTGACTTCCAGAAGCTTACAATCTGATAGGGAGGATAATACACAAGAATATACACAATACACAAACAAATGTGATACAAGGTATCTCACAAAGAAGTGACTTAGACAAAGTACTATGAAGATGGGAAAGATAACTTGGGGGTACGTGGGAGTTCATGGGAACTAATGCTTGATGGAGGTTATGGCTCCTAATTGATCCTTGAAGGATAGAGCTTTTACATAAGCAGAGAAGTAGAGGGATTATGTTCCAGGCATGGATTTAGCAGGTCAAGATCAAGGAATAGTTAATAGTCCAGTTTGACTAAAATAAGGTAAATATGTCTGAAAAGACAGGTGGGAGCCAGATTTTTTTTGGACTTAAATGCCAACCTAAAGAAGTTGGTCTTTTATCCAACTGTGGGCAATAGATATCCACTAAAACTTTTTGAGAAGAGGCTTGGTTTGACTATAGGGTTATGGTTAGGCCAATACATTAGGAAGAATTTTTTGACACCAGAATAGATTGGTGAGAGGAAAGACGAGATGACAGAAAAGTTAAGAAATTATTATAATAGTTTAAGCAAGAAGAAACGAGTGTCTCAACTTGTAGCAGGTCAAGGACAGAAGGAAACTAAGGTTTCAAGCACAGTTATCAACAGAAATATAAAAACTAGAATATTGGAAGAGAAAGAGAGAAATTAAGATTTAAGTTTTGGATGAGGTTCCAGTAGAACATCAAGACAGAAATGAAAGCCATCAGACTGACACTCAGGTTGATGTACCAGGCTCAAAAGGCTGTCAATTATTTTAGGAGACTGTAAACCAAATCTGAATAACTAAAATTTGTGCAGTCTTTTTAATGTATAAAATAACAAATGCCAATATCTTATATTTACAATGTTTCAGAGTGTTCAAAATGACACATTCTTTTGACCTTTATGAAATAATCTTGAGACAAGTACATAATGATGACACTGTCATTTTAAGTATCCTGAGTTTCAAAGCACTATATATATACACATATATACACATCTCACACACACTCATACATACATATATATCTAGTACTTGATTGTATATGCCAAAAAATATTATTCCCATTTTACAGATAAGAAAATTAAGGTTCAGATAGGTTAAGTGACTTGTCCATAGTTACATAAGGGGAAGTTGTTTAAAAGCCCCAAGGGAACAAATAGTATCTGGACCCCCTTATTCCTATTCCAGCCCCCCAAGAAACTGCCCGGGGAAACAAATCTGGAGGAGATGTAATCTGGCAACTAACTCTATGAATCCTGAGCCCCTGCCTCCTTGGCCACCATAGATCCCAAAGACCAAGAAAATAAGGTTCTTGCCATCAGAGTCTTTGGCACTATCAAATGGTTCAACAACAGAAATGGAAGTGATTTTTTTTTAACCTTTACCTCCTGATTTAGAATCAATATAGTGTACTGCTTCCAAGGCAGAAGAGTGCTAAGGGCTAGGCAATGGAGGTTAAGTAACTTGCCAATGGTCACATAGCTAGGAGGTATCTGAGACCCCATCTGAACCAAGGACCTCCCAGTCTCCAGGCATGGCTCTCTATCCACTGAACCACCCAGTAACAGATATGATTTTACTCATGAAAATGATAGCAAAGAAAAATTAAAAGAAAGAAGATGCATTACTGACTACCTTGACTAAGGATCTAACTTATCCCTCCTTAAGTATCATCTCTCACAATTAGCCAGCAAGCTCCAAAAGAGCAGGGATGCTTTTACAAATTTTCTTTATTAACACGGTGCTTTACATATAATAAGCTCTTTTAAAAAATTATTTTTAAACTTTAACTTTCAGTCTTATAATCAACACTGTGTATTAGTTCCAAGGTAAAAGAGTAAGGCAATTGGAGTTAAATGACTTGCCCAAGATCACATGCCCATGGAAGAATCTGAATCCAAATTTGAACCCAGGCTTTCCTGTCACCAGGTCTGGCTCTCTATCCACTTAGCCACCTAGCTGCCCCTCTAAGTTCTTAAATGCTTTTTCATTTATTTTTTTTTTAAAAAAACCCTTAACTTCTGTGTATTGGCTCCAAGGCATTAGAGTGATAAAGGTGGACAATTAGGGTCAAATGACTTGCCCAGGGTCACAAAGCTGGGAAGTGTCTGAGGCCAGATTTGAACCTAGGACCTCTCTTCTTCTAGGCCTGACTCTCAATCCAAAGAGCTACCTGGTTTCATTTATTCTTGTAGCTAATGTCAAAGATAGGATTTGAATCCAGAGCTCTACCTTGTTCTACTGCATCATCACATAATTTACACTGGATCCAAATTCACAGAACTCAACTCAAAGCTCTTCACAAACTTTATCTGTCTTAAGATAGTGAATAAATGAGTTTGTCAAAATCATATTGTAGATAAGGAAAGGAAAAATTACTTTGGACAAGTCACCTAAAAGAAAGGTGGGAACAGAATCTGCCATTGGAATCCAATATCCCAGCTCCAGTGCCAAACTTCTAAAATTTTTTGCAAATGGAATGTAACTACATTTTTCTCAATAAATTATTTTTAAAAGATATTGCAGCTACTGTTTTCAGCATATATAGCAACAGATTTAAATGTCCCCCAATATATTTATAGTCTACTCAGATTTGTACATTCCACAACCATTCATTCATTCATTCAATATTTATTAAACACCTATCATGAGCAAGAAACACTGAGTATACAAAAATAAAAAAAAATTTTGTCTCTGCCCTCAAGGTGCTTACAGCCAGATTTTAAATTTATGCAGATCTTCCTACCAAGGAAAAATCCCTAACAAGTCATCAACAAGGACAGGTTAAAACACTATTCAAATATATTAGTGGACATATTCACTCTGCTTTCTACTGTCTAATTAGAGGAACTGGTAAATTTAATCAACTAAGTCAAATTTAAAAGGATGTCCAATTTTCTAATTTTACAAATAATATGCTAATATCTAAAACTGACCCAATCCTGACATATCATACTTCTATGTATTAAAATATTGGATTCAATTGTATGCAGTATAATATGCCTGTTTTTTTCTAAATGTTAACATGCCAACAACAGTCACATGAGTAAATTGGTAAGATGGTCATTAAAAGAAAATGGATGGCTTTTTTTTAAATCCACAATTAACATTTAAAGAAGCAAGAACAAATCTTTAGGAAATTTGAGATTTATGAACATCCTGGAAACCACTAAATGACATAGGTCATGAATTACATTTAATTAATGAAGACACCCAGACACGGGAAGCAAGAATGACTTGCCCAAGGTCATATAAGAAGTCTATTCCAGAATCCAGATTAGGCTTTAGGTCTTCTTAATCCAGTCTAGTGATTTATACACTAGGCTGTACTGCCATAATCTAAAATTATTCGTGACAGTCTACCCAGATTCCTTAAAAAGTCACCTTAATAGCTAGAGAAATGTGATGTAGGAAATGACAGTATACAAATGATGAAAATAAAAACCAAGACAGGGTCATATTAGGTTTAAACTTCCTGTTTTAATCTTTTTGTGGTTTTGTGGAGCATATAAAACACCTAACATACTGACTTTATATTGAATCCTTAGCATTATTCATTCAAATTAGCATTGAGTCTTTTAACATGACTAGATTACAGTCATTAAGTATCAACAGCTAGAACCTAGCTATATTCTGACAATCAAGATGGATGTTGGGTTGTATCATTAAACATCCTTAGGCCTCTCTGTTTCCAGAAAAATATGGTACAGTGTTATAAAAATTTTTTTCTTCCTGAAGCCTGTTTCTAATACGCTGTTAGATAACGATCCAACATTCAACTGTTCATTTCCTCCTATATTTGTTATGAAAAAGTTGTATCTTCTTTCATCATCATTTTCAAGAGCTTAAAAAATACAAGCCTTCCATCTACACGTCGCCATTTCTGAGGATACATGCAACAAAAGATGGCCTTTAAAAAATTTACAGGCCGTCCTCTCTGGGTCTCTCGCTTTCTCTCTCTCTCTTTAATTGTCTTAAAGCGGGAGAGAGGGATGGCAAAAACAGAGCCAGCTTTGAGGCATGATTAATCCCATCTCACACAGCAGGGAGCGCAGGGCGCAGGCACCGATTTCAATCCATTTCTCAGTCAGTTCTCTTTTTCATGGATTTCTACCCCCTCCCCCATTTTCTTTAAATTGACAATCTGACAATCGGGGTTACCAAAAATAAAAGAAAAGGTGAAGGGGGGGAACTAACGAGGAAGGGTTATCCTTTTCCATCCAAGCAATGCCCCCAGCTAGACTAAGGGACCCGCCCGCCCCTGGGGGAGGTCAATGCGGAGGGGACCCCCCCCC